>NC_036247.1:13663549-13665515 GCF_002742605.1 Olea europaea var. sylvestris | reverse complement strand
GTGTGAGACAGGACAGGTTGATCCATTGGGATTTGCAACATTTTTACACTCTTTTTTATCTTGTGTTTTATAATAAAAATTGATAGTAAAATGATCAAATCAAATAATGAGGAGTTAAAAGGGTAATAGCTGGCTATGAACTCTGAATCTGCATTTGTATCTGATAGAAAAGAAAGTGAGCGGGGAATAATGACAAAGAGCTTTTCACACACAACATAACCTTATTGTGTAGAGAAAAAGTGGTTTAGGTGTTGTCATCAATTCTGAGGATGTTAGTCACCCATTATTTGGAAAGAATGTATTATAAAATAATGACTGATGTTGAAATATACAATTAAAAAAAATTTATTTGCATGCAATATTATTTTAATAAAAAATATATGGTTGAAAATGAGTAATGTAAAAAAAATAATGGGAGAAAATGAATGACAAACTAGAACTCATACTGATATCAATTTTCTGTTGGCTTTATAAAATGTGTATTTTTTTTCTCTACGCCACGCTCTTTTTGTGCACTTGGCGTTCCGTGCCCAATTTTACAACGAGTTCCTGTTTGATGATTATTATTTTGAAAAAAAAAATGATATTTTAAAGAATGCATACAGTTAAAAAATAGAAAAATATTTTGAATTTATATTGCGTTAATATGTAGTTAAAAATGAATATAAGAATTAAAGAATTTTTATTTCAAAGGGAGATGAACGACGACTAAATTGTTGATTAGATATTACTTGCAGGTCTTTTTGAGCTAAAGTGAAGTGGCATAACCTACTCTTGGACTAACCAAAGGGACGAGGGTGCTCGGATCAATTGTAAGCCGATATATCTTTTCTTGGAATCCTTCAATTGAGACCTTGCCTTCTCTTTCCTCGTTCATTTCCTTCCCATTCAATGCAATGATTTGGAAAAGATCATATAGTAGCTCTTTTCAAGAAGTCGAGGAGACGAAATGGAACTCCTACTTGCTTGCTATCAAATCTCGCAGCTAAGATGTCCAATGGATTCTTGGGCCTTGACGAATGGCTGACAACCTTTTACGCCAACCTTTTTTTTTTTTTTAATGCTTGGAGGGAAGGAAGAAGTTCAATTATAAAAAAAATAATCCTTACTTCATGACTCAAACTCGAAAACTCTTTTTGTCACTTCGAAATGCGCTTTCTTGTATAACAATTAGAGCCCAATGATCAAGATGGAGAATCTCATGTGTTGGCTAGATAATATCTAGTGTTAATAGATTTCTAAAGTTTCAAGGTCAATGAATTGAAGTATAAGAGTGGTTAAAGGAAGGAGTAATAGCAAGTGTGAGTGGATTGAGAGTTTGAAGAAAAAATTGCGAGTTACCTACTTCAGCAAATAAAGCATCAACTGTTGCTCCTATCTAATAGCCCCTCCGAGAAGGGAAGTTGCATCTCCTTGATAATTAACCTCCTAGGCATCACTCCGAATCGCTATCAAGATTGAACGTTGGAATTCAACTTGCAAGTTCTCACCGTCAATAGCTCGACTCATTTTTTTCCCCATATCACATATGTTTAAGAAGAAGTTTCACATCATTTAGATATAAAAATACCATCAAATATAGAATTGTATCACATTAAATCTCTAAATAAGATTGATCGTTTAAAATGAAATTATTAACAATCAGTATAATGTCAAAGTTTACAGTGTTCAAACAAATCGTTAATTCTTTTTTAAAGCTCAAACGGGCCATTGAACGCTAAATTGGGTTAGAGATTAAACGTGTTGCTTTTTGAATGATTAATTATTTGCGTTAATGGGAAGTTAAAGATAAATATAAATGAATAATATTCTCATTAAAATATTATAATATGTTTGGATTCTTGACATTCTTAATCCGATGCCGTACTATTAAAGCCCTTTGTGGATTGCAGAGTATATCTGTCTTGCACTGATGCTCCTTTTATTTTTCATTTTACCTTTTTTTTGTGGGGTTGGGGGTGGGGGC
>NC_036247.1:13638860-13663175 GCF_002742605.1 Olea europaea var. sylvestris | reverse complement strand
TCAAATTTGGTGGCTTGATGTGATGGATAACGGTCATATTTTTCATTTTAATGAGAAAATAATGGGAAACAAATTGGGGCATGGGGTTCATATATTTAGCTCCCGTTTGTTTTCCATTCTTTCCTCATTAAAATGAAAAATATGACCGTTATCTATCACATCGAGCTATCAAATTTGAATTTCTATATTTTGTGTGAGGCCCGTACGAATATATTTTTCATTCTCATTCTTACAAAATTGGAAACAAACGAGGGGTTAGTCTTTTTTCTGAAAATGAATGATATTTTATTTTTTCAAAATGACATTATGTCGCTATTTATTTGCTTTTAATTTAAATCAAATCAAAGTCGTTAATTAATTTTAACAATATATTTCATGGAATCCACAATTTTTCAACCACATATTTCATAAACTTTAATTAAAATATACTAAAACTTTAATTAAAATGACATTATGAACGCCTGAATAGAGACGCTCGTGCCTCAAGATCTAGCTCTTCCCAATCCTCGTCCGACATATCAACGTGCTTCTTCTCCTTTCCCGCCAATGCCTTGTGCAACTTTTGAGAAATCAACAAATTTTTCATTTGCATTCTCCAATATGAAAAATCATTCTTCCCATTGAATTTTTCTATCTCATACTTCCCAATCTTCACCATTCCTCTAGTAGACATGATTTACTCACTTGTTTACCGAAAATAAATCACAAAAGTTCACTTGGGAATTTTCACAAACACCTTGTGCACAACAAAGTTCAAGCAACTCACCACAAAATCGAAGCTTAACCACCTTGATTTTGGAAGGAGCTCTGATACCAAATTGTTGAGAAAACACCTCCCAATGAATGCCCAAGAAACAAACTAAGTTGGCAAAGTGAAAAATCCAAAATACATGAAGAACAAGAAAATGAGGAAGAAATGAATCCAATGGAATATATGATAATCAATGTGTTAGGATTACTTGAACAAGCCTCAAGTTAATCCCCAAGAAAGAAAATACCTTTGAATTTATACCCAAGATGAACAACCTTCTATCTTGTAAAAATTCTCTCCAAAGTTTTCTCTCTTTTCTCTCTAGGTCTTGTGTTGTGTGAGTTGTGTTATGAGAAAGGGGGGGAAAATGGATATATATATTCCTATCGGGGCGCCTAGGCGCCATGTTTCTGCCAAGAAGCAGAAACGGGGCGCCTAGGCGCCTGGACATGGCGCCTAGGCGCCCAGTTTCTGCTTCGGCAGAAACTGGGCAGCGCCTAACTCCAGCGCCTAGGCGCTGCCTTCCTTTTCCAGCTTCTTCAGCTTCTCCTCCTCCAGCTTCTCTTCTTCTTCAGCTTCTCTTCTTCTCACAAGTACTTAAGTTTGGTTTAAGATGGTTTGATTAAAAGTTTGTGAGGCTCTGTATGGCAATGATAAATGTTTAAGAACACTGTTTTGTTTTGACTCTTGGAAAGAATTCTATAAACTTTACTGTGTATATACTACTTTTCCCAAGTGATTATAATGCAGTAAACACGGGAGTCCTATGATGAATTCAGGCTGTTTAATGGAAGTATTTTGCTGTCGTCGTTTACCATGACATCCGGTATATGTCCGGTAAGTGGAAAGGCGGTCGAGCTGACCTGCCTTTTCTGTCGGGTCAGATCAAGCCAAGTGCAAAGCTTGGCATGGTCTACCCTAAATAGTCTTGATAAATGGATTGAAATCTTGGAAGTCACTTCCAACGAAAACAGCTGATATAAATTTCGACTCAGTAACATGGAGTTTGCTTGGGATTGCATGTTGTAAGGAACATAAATCCAGCAGCATTCACAAATGCTTAAAGTATAAAACTACCTGGGAAATCTTATTAAATGTTTAAACATTATAAAGAATGGAACCTAAAGACTGATGTCAACATTATCAATCTCAACAACCCTTTTTCATCGCTCATTTTTCAGCTATAAGTATTCAACATTTCAACTTCCCTTCTTCGCTAATTAATTTCAATCTCATTGTCATCCACGAGATAATTCTTATAGTAGGCAATCTAATAAGCAAATTCTGTCAGTTTTTTCGTCACTGATATCTCGTAATACACGAATAGTTTCATTAGTCGTGGCTCGACAAGGCAATGGTTGAACTTTTTGTTCACAAAACAAGCAATTGACGGGGTGAGATGTGTGACAGGAGTCATCACCTTATTGAGTATGTGCATGCATCTCTATCGCATCCTGCTGAGCACTTCTTGACAACAGAAATCAGAAAGTATGTCAGGATCAAACCTAATAGACTCAAAAAACAGAATTTCATGGGAGCTAATCATACTTTCGCTAGCATTAGATGTGCATGGTTTTCGATGAAAAAATAGCTTGAAGAGTAGGTGAAATACGAGAACTTCACTTGATTAGCAAGAAACACAATGAGAAAGGGACTATTCAAGTCAGCAGATTGCTTCAATCTTGAAGATCAAGAATGGCTTAGATGGATTGGATTGGATTGCAATATTGCATCATAGATACTGGTACATTTGCTGCAAGAATGAGTGAATCCAATGTCAATAAAGTTTCTGCTTTCATAAATCTCGGAGGTCCCATTTACCGAATTTAACACCATAGGCCGATAGTAGCCATTTTCCTCAATGAAGCAGCAGTAATTCTCTTCTTAATCTTCACTCAAAGTCAAATTTAAAGACCCCGTTGTAAGAATGAACAAAGTTACAGTCACGAAATTACTCGATCTCATCAAGGCAACCATTCCAACATGTCCCTTACAAGATGATTCTGTCATAATGCCTAACAATTACCAGAACACAACAGCTCTTTTTCATAATGGAACAGTAATAAGAAACCACCCGGTGCCCGCCCAGTAAGGAGATTGCGTGATGCACTATGCGCATGCTCATGATAGAAGATAACGTTACTCATACGATACTGTGATACGTTAGTTTGGCTGCTGATATAAATTCTGTTTTGATTCCTATCGAGAGTAAGAGTTTGGGGCGAGTTAATGAAGATTATTAAACATCTATTTGAGCCTCATTTTATTTTTTTTTGTTAAATTCGTTTTTTAATTACACATTTTTTAATAAAATAATATTACAAGTAAATTCAAAATTTTTCCTTAATTTTTAAATACACACTATCCATCAATTTACTATTCAAAATATATTATTTCCTCATAAAAGGGCTCAAACACACTTATACATTGTTGACGTTTAAAAAAAATTACACTTAAAACAACTTTCCAAGTTCAAAACTCTATGTTTTTTTATGTATAAGAACCAAACTGTTCCGAACAGTCAATTTTGTGTATATAAAACTAAAGAAAATTATAAAGCACGCGTTCAACATTTCATATATTTAAAAATATAAATATTTTATATAGAGAAATGGGTTATATCCATAAATGGCCACCCCAACTTTATATTTAGTATTACTATAACCACTAAATTTGATTTTATTTCACTATGGCCATCCAATTTCATAAAATATTTCATCATGACCATCCAATTGCAAATAACGTTTCACTATGACTACCCAACTTATTTTTCACCATTTTCACCAATTTTAAAAGGGCTAAAACAATAACTTTGTATTATACATAAAATAAATTTTAAAAAATAAAATAAAATAAAATAATTTTTTTTGAAAAAAATAATAATATATAAACTTATTTAAAAAAAGTTACTTAAAAAATAAAAAAGGTTTTTGAAAACAATTTTTATTTTACTTTTTTAAGTTATGTTTTTTATAAAATAATTACTTATTTCATTTTATTTTTAAGTAACTTTTTTAAATAAGTTTTTATTTTATTTTATTTTATATATAATGCAAACTTACTGTTTTACCTCTTTTAAAATTAATGACAATGATGAAAAATAAATTGAGTAGCCATAGTGAAATGTTATATGAAATTGGATAATCATGGTGAAATACTTTATGAAATTGGATGGCCATAATAAAAGTAAAGTTATGTTGGGTGGTCATGATGTATTAATTATAAAGTTGGGTGATCATGATAAAGCAAAATCAAATTTCATGGCCATAGTGAAACTAAAATTAAAGTTCGGTAATCATCGATGAATTTAACCATCGAGAAATATATAGCCCTTGTTTGAGCCCTATTTTGAGGGAAATAGTTTATATAGTGATCGGTAGAGAATATATAGTTTAAAAAAAAAAATTGAGTTTGTATGTAATATTATTTTATTAAATGATATGTGGTTAAAAATAAATTTTGAAAAGAATGAAAGTCAGGCCATAAACTTACCAACAGTTTGTTTGGGAGCGATTTTTTGGCGTAAAAAATTGATTTTTTGACCGTTATTACACTATTTCAGCCGTCATATTTGACTTCTTCTCTCACAGGTGGACCTTACTTTTCTTCTAACGATCAAAAAATAAATTCTCAAAATCACTCCCAGACATGCTCGAATTATGCAGGAATAGTTTCTTACTACTTTGAATAATGATTGTCATATCGTAACAAATAATTGACTATGTCAATGATGATAAGTTTGAATTTGAATTATAACAATTTGGCTAGATTGCTACCCGTTGGTTAAGATTTCTACGAGGATGTTGAATCGCGATTTATTTTAAATTATAATTTATATTTTCAAAGTATCGAAAATCTCTTTAATAAAAAGATGCAAAATAAATGCATTTTACATTTTCCTACAAAAAATGTAATTTATATATTCTCTTATATTTTCCATTTTAGCTAAATTTGATTTTAAATTCACAAAAATATAAATGAAGATGCAAAAGTTATTTTAAAAATAACAATTTAAACATAATTTTACACTATCATTGAAGATACCCTAAACATTAATCATAGGTTATTTATTACGATGAAATGGTGATTGAGGTCCTAAAATACATCAACTTCACCCTTGTCCTTGATCGAACGTGACGACAATTATTTTAGACGTTGCATCGAACTTTTGTTCATTTAAATAGGATTATCTATTATATTTTTTAACTAAAAATAGTTACATTTTGAAAAAGAGGAATGGATATTTAAGTTGTGGATACGTGATTAAAATTTGACATAAAAATCAATTGTGCTATTTGCACAAATCCATTTGCACAGATCTGTACATATGTACACACATACAGGTGGACCCCACACGTGAGGTCCACCCTTATGTGAGAGCCCTTGTACAGACTCGTGCAAATGAGTATGGGCATGGAGCTTTATTCCATAAAAATAACCTTTTTATCCTTGTGTGAAAGTGATTTTTAAAAAAATACGTGATTAAAAAAAGTTAAAAAGAAACGTTAAAAATATTTTTTCTGAATAATTTGTTGTGATAAATGGGTGTAGGACAATGATTAATGATAACAAAATCTTTAATCTGAAAAAGATAAAGCAAATTTACAGGAAAAAGGACATCTATAATGTACCACTTTATAGATTTGTAATCATGGTGTTTGACTTGTGCATGTAATTTATTTCTTTTGAAACAAACATTCGAAATTTTATTTAAAGCAGGGATTAATCACTCCATCGCATAACAATCAATCAACTGTACATATTGAAAAAATTGTCCATTTACACCTATGTCAAATTGTTGCATAGAAAAATAAAAAAATAAATGGAGAGAGAGAGAGAAATGGCTCCATTAATCAACTATAAAATTTCCGCCGTATAGGTGAGGGAAATTATTTTTAGCTTCCCATCTCTTATATCGTCGAATCTCTTAATAAACATTGATACTATCCACTAACAATGTAACATCAACCGTTTGTAATTCCAATCCAATTCTAAGGGAAACCGACGTGCTATTTGTATCCAAGAAACTAATAGTGAATCGGGAGTTGAGTTAGAATCTGCAGAGCCCCTGCATCCGTTCGTACTGGCTCTATCAAAAATTTATTTTTCTTTATATTGGGCAGTCACCTGTACTCACAAAAATTTGTCCATGTTCACTTGAAGGCTTCTACGAGCAAAAGATTAGAAGCTATTTGATTCTGCATATCTAGAATATTGTCTGAAAAAATTCATAATTTCTTCACACGAAAGACGGCATCTCTAAACCAAAGGCCCACCCCCCGCCCCCCAAAAAAAGGAAAGGATATCCAAAAAACTTATGATTTCTTTGAATCAATCAGTGACCCAGTCCCGTTTATTTCTTTTATATAATTTTAATAATTAGCAGAAATTAGTGTGACCGGGACGCCGATTCACAAATCAAAACCAAAAACCGAACCAATAAAGCAGCAAAATCACAAATGCATCAAAGCGTGAAAATGTTCAACTAAAACCCCGCGATTTACCCTTTGTTCATACCGCCGTTGTTCGATATTATGATCCACATAATTTCAGTTCCTCTTCATCTCCTTCAAATTTGGAACCTTAGTCCATTGGTTTGGCATTCAACTTGTGGTCGTAATTTTTGCAGATTCTCAAATTTTCCCAAGAGGAAATTGGGAAGGGAGCGTGGAAGAGATTTCAAAATTGAGTTATGCTTTTGTAGGGCCAGGTGACAGGGGGCCAGGGCCTATGTGAGCTCATTCGTTTCGCATTATTCTTCAAATTTTAAAAGATCAGAAGCGTAAATAGGCTTTCAAAGATATGTATATATTTTAATGTCGTCCCATCTCTCGAATTTTATTTTTCCATATATTCCCAGCTCCTCTTTGAGCCCAATTCAGCAACAATTAACATAATAAGGGGCGTTTGTTTTCTATTTTTGTAAAAATAATAATGAAAAATATAGTCGTTATGGACCCCACGTAAGATATAAAAATTCAAATTTGGTGATTTGATATGATGAATAACGGTCATATTTTTCATTTTAATGAAGAAAAAATAGAAAACAAACAGGGACTAATATCACAATTCAATACTGCTAATAAATATCAAATTTAGTAGTACAAGATTCGAGAACGAATTTATCGCCATATAGCTGATTGAGCAATTGCAACTTCATATGGGCGAGTTGTAACCTCCAATCCAAACTAAGGATGGATTTTTGGGTTAGCTTACCCTCATGACCCTTTTTCACGGTCATTGTAGCAGGTGTATCGCCTAGGGCAAAATGACATGATGTTTTAATCACCTTCCTTTAATTTAGCACGATAGAGATGAAATCGTCATACTTTATTGATGTACATTTGAGAAAAACCACAAGCGTGATTTGTAAATTTGGAGATAATCATATGTTGATAAAGGGGTTAACACTGTCAGTTTGTCATGTATGAATGAATTAATAGAGTTGTCAACATCTGGTTAAATTAGGTAGGGAGGGCAACTTGTTTGAGAGTTTATTTATGAATTCGAGAAAAGTAAAAGTTTTGGTATCTACAAGAAATGCACGGTTAAATTAGGCATGGATGGAAAACATATTTGGATGTTCGGGTATAGATGGGAGATAATTGAAAGTTCAGGTACTAATAGGAAATGCAGTTTAGTGGAATGGAAATGAAAAATTTTACCGTTACCAATCATTTCCAGCCGCAATTGAAATGTGGTTTAGTGGAATGGAAATGAAAAAATGGTTTAGTGGAATGGAAATGAAAAAATTTTACCGTTATCAATCATTTCTAGCCACAATTGTTGACCTCTTCTTTCACGTGTGAAACCCAACTAAGACTGCAATGGTCACATTTTGCATTTTAGTGGAATGAAAAATATGGCTCAAACAAGGGCATGATTTGTTTGCTCTATCAATCACGACTAGTAGTTTTAGCCCCCCTTTGGTGGATAATTGTTTCTATTAGGCCCCCGTTTGTTTCTCATTTTTGGAAGAATGAGAATGAAAAATATAGTCGTTACGAACTTCACACACGAGATAAAAATTCAAATTTGATGACTTGATGTAATGAATAACAGTCATATTTTTTATTTTAATGAAAAAATGGGAATCAAACAGGAGTTAGATTCTCGAAACTCATTTGATACGTTGAATAATTGAATTGGATATGCTATGAGTAGAAGAAACATTAATATTTCCTTATGATTAAACAAATTCAATATCATGTACATGTCCATTGATAAACCGAGTTAGCTGTCCACCATAATATGGGACTGGTTTTCACTTTTTACATGATTTTCATATGAACAGATTTTTGTAGCTTGAACAAAAAACTTCTCGAAAAGCGTAAAAAAAAAAAAAAAAAAAATTGTAATAACTAATCTAACAATCTCCATATTGTCAATTCTAGGCCTTCTTGCAGCACCACAAACGTGGATTTGACCTATTATAATGTCCACTTCCTTCCAAAATATCGAACTCATCAGTGGCGACAGCCGAGAAAGGTGAAAAGTCCTTGCTCGGTGAGTCAGTCAGCCACGTGATTTCCCTCTCCATATGCAAGGGAAGTTTTGAGGTACAGGAGTTACTATATTATCGTACAAATTACATTAATTTTCCCCATTTAACATTTCTGTGAAAGTTTAAATAATTCAGAAGGTGCTTTCGTAAAAGAACTGCTTGTAAAGAATGACTAAATGCACAAGCACAACGCAGATGAAATGTATGATACATTCCACATGCATTTGTTGCTCGTATACAAATAAAAGCTTTTCAAATTTACTTATCTAGAAAATTCCTTCTTGCTGAGTACATTAAAATTCCAGGGGGCGCCACTTGGACATTATGAACAACATCATGATGTCCATTATGTTGAACTAGCATAATCCTTAATATAAACCATGGAAAATGTCCCTCAGGAAATTAAAAAGTACTTTTATGAATTCTTTGTATTCGTTGCACGTCACATCAAATCTTTGTTGTTAGTTGGAGGTTCTCTGAAAATTACATTGCCATGGATACATTTAACATTTTAAATTCAAAAAAATCATAGAACACAATTTTATGCAAATTCTGTTGCGTTTCATCTGTTTCTTTGCAAAAAATGAGTTAATATCAAATGTTACTAGAGGACATTCAATTCAAACCAGAATAGTTCAGATAGGAATTGTGATAAAAGTTATACTTTTTCTTAGATCTGCGAACTCCTTTGGGTTATCTTTGTTCCAACAACTTGGATCTGCCTCTTACAGCTGTCCAATTTTCCAGCCTCCAATGAATTCCACACAGAGAAGTGAGAACAGATTGCAGCCACCAGGATTTTCTCCTCTTGTGCTAGCAAGAATTATGAGATTCTCTACAGATTGAAAATCCTAGCCATGTGTTTATATAAGCCCAAACGGGTTTGAAAATCCTAGCCATGTATTTAGATAGGAATTGTGATAAAAGTTATACTTTTTCTTAGATCTGTGAACTCCTTTGACTTATCTTTGTTCCAACAACTTGGATCTGCCTCTTACAGCTGTCCAATTATCCAACCTCCAATGAATTCCACACAGAGAAGTGAGAACAGATTGCAGCCACCAGAATTTTCTCCTCTTGTGCTAGCAAGAATTATGAGATTCTCTACAGATTGAAAATCCTAGTCATGTGTTTATATAAGCCCAAACAGGTTTGACCTGATCCAATCCAATATTTAATTAAACACGGTCCGTGAATTAATTAATCAAATTAATTAATTCGGGCTCATAAATAACCAACCCAATTAATTAATTTATCTAATGATTGTTAAATTAATTAATTGCAAATTGCAATCTTCCAATTCTCTTTTGTGTGCGACCCATCAGGTTCCCGATCACGACACCTAATGACGTGTAATATTATTTTGATCTAATCAAAATCGATAAATTAAAATACTCTTTTAATTTATCACAAATTCACACTCCCCGTCCCATATTGATACCGAGCAATGTATCAGGGCAACACATGTGACAGGAAATGTCATGTAGTATGACAAAATCAAACTTGTTCGTTTATCATGAAACTATAATCCCTTCGTCAATATGATCCAATCAATTACGAGATATGAAAGTGAGTTAATATCGATTATCGATCATATCTTTCATTCTACTATTAAGTTAATATGAGTCGAAAACTCTTTTTCGACTTATGTGTATACCTTGATCGAGGATTTCGTTATTGACTTAATTGAACGAAATGCAGATCACAATCTCTTACTATCTAAGAGTGACGAATCCTCTATTGGTCATTCACAACCTTCATATGGTTCTTGACATACCCGAACGATGTCGTAAGCAGCCCTTAGTAGAGCAACATCCAACACCGTCAAAGCATAACTGTCTTCATACAGGGCACTATGATGACCTCAAGTGAAAGGACCAATTCCACTACCGAACGTTAGAGATTAACCACCGACACTCAAATAGTTATCCATGTGGAATCTCTTGGCGGGTTTCCAATGTTTCGTTCTATAACAAAACATTCATGTGTTCATTTAAGTGTCATCACACTTTAACTTGTGAGATCAGCTACTTACTTCACAAGTAAGAAATGACACACGTGATGATTTATCTGTAATAACGATATCTGTATCTCGTTATTACTTACGATCACGGATTATTCAAGATACAATCATACGTAATTTGTATCTTACAACCACAACTCCTTGTGATTAACAAATCACTTAAACTTGAATTTTCGAACTCTATTATTTAATATTATTTATCAGAATATCAATTTAAATAAATAATAGATCTTACCAAAATGAAATACATTAAATATATTAAAAGTGTTTACAACCTAAATCTTTTGGATCTAGGGCATAACATTTACAAACTTCCACTTGCAGTAGATCCAATCACTCATGTATCTAATACCATAAGCGTCCACATGACGATCATTCATGTATCTAATACCATAAGCGTCCACATGACGATCACTCATGTATCTAATACCATAAGCGTCCACATGACGATCATGTTTATGTTCTGACAACGGCTTTGTCAATGGATCTGCAATATTGTCATATGTGGGAACTCGTTCTATTTTTACGTTATTTCTTTGTATAATCTCCCTGATGAGATGATATCGCTTTAACACATATTTGGATCATTGATGAGACCTTGGTTCCTTCGTTTGTGTGATGGCTCCATTGTTATCACAATATAAAGGTATGAGATCAACAATGCTAGGAATGACTCCCAGTTCATTAATGAACTTTTTGATCCAGACAACTTCCTTCGCTGCTTCAGAAGCAGAAATGTACTCGGCTTCTATTGTTGAATCAGCGATTGTCTCCTGTTTGGGACTTTTTCAACTAATCGCTCCATTGTTGAGAGTAAACATATATCCTGATTGAGACTTGTTTTCATCTTTGTCAAATTGAAAGCTGGAATCAGTATACCCATGAATCTTTAGTTCATCTCCTCCATAAATCAAGAACACATCTTTAGTCCTTCTCAAATATTTAAAAATGTTCTTAACCGCTATCCAGTGTTTCTCACCCGGGTTTGCTTGAAACCTGCTCGTAACACTTAGAGCATATGAAATATCTGGTCTCGTACATAGCATCGCATACATGACAGATCCTATCGTCGAAGCATAGGGAATCTCATCTATGCGATTCTTTTCATCATGTGTTTTAGGACACATATCTTTTGAGAGGTAAATCCCATGTTACATAGGACACAAACCTCTCTTAGACTCTTCCATATTAAATCTTCTCAAAATTTTGTTTATGTACGAAGATTAGGATAAGCTTAGTAATCTTTTAGATCTATCTCTATAGATCTTGATTCCCAAGATATACGCTGCTTCTCCCATATCTTTCATGGAGAAACTCTTTAACAATAGTAATTTTACTGATTGAAGTATTGGGATGTCGTTTGCCATTAATAATATGTCATCGACATATAATATTAGGAATACGACCGCGCTTCCACTTGTCTTCTTGTAAACACATGGTTCATCTTCATTTTTGATAAAATCAAACCTTTTGATCGTCTCATCAAAACGAAGATTCCAGCTCCTTGAGGCTTGCTTTAATCCATAAATTGATCGATTTAGCTTACAAACTTTGTTGGCTTCTTTGGATTCAAAACCTTTAGGCTGTGTCATGTACACCTCCTCTTGCAAGTTTCCATTAAGGAAAGCAGTTTTGACATCCATTTGTCATATCTCATAGTCATGGTATGCAGCAATTGCAAGCAAAATTCGAATGGATTTCAGCATGACTATAGGCGAAAAAGTTTCATCAAAGTCAACGCCTTATCTTTGTGAGTAACTTTTTGCTACTAGTCTTACTTTGTATGTATGGAAGTTTCCATCCACATCGACCTTTTTCTTGTAAACCCATTTACAACCTATCGGTTTTATCCCACTTGGAAGGTCGACCAAGGTTCAAACCTTGTTCTCGTACATTGAATTCATTGCGGATTCCATGGCTTCTTGCCATCTCTTCGAGTCAACGCTTAACTTTGTTTCTGCGTAATTTGTAAGTTCATCATCCTCGACTAATAATACTTGATTAGTAATCGTGAGTTCATACCTTCTGGGAGGTCAAATGATCTTACTTAATTTACGCTGAGCTGGAGTGTCCTCAAGAGTCTCTACATCTTGATCAAGAGTTTGTCCGTCAGCAAGTATGGGATCAGACTCGGGTTCATCTAATTGGTCAACAATATCTGTGGATTCTTGAACTTCTTCAAGTTCTATCTTACTCCCACTAAACTCTTTCTCTAGGAATATGACATGTCTTGAGATGAACACCTTCTTCTCAATGGGATTATAAAACTGATATCCAATTGTCTCTTTTAGATATCCCACAAATACGCATTTATCAGATTTAACCTCAAGCTTATCTGATTCATTTCGCTTTACATAAGCATCACATCCCCAAACTTTCATGTGAGATAAGTTTGGTCTTTTTTCTCTTCATAGCTTGTATGAAGTTTTGTCGGTCGATTTAGATGGGACACGATTAAGTGTGTAGCACGCAGCAATTAGTGTATGACCCCAAAATAATTTTGGGATGTTTGCATGGCTCATCATCGATCGCACCATGTCTAACAATGTACGATTCCTCCGTTCAAATACACCATTATGTTGCGGTGTATATGGCGGAGTCCACTGCGAGAGAATTTCATTCTCTTTTAGATAATATAAAAATTCTTCCTTTAAATATTCTCCACCTCGATCTGATCTTAGCGTGAGAATATTTTTACCGATTCGTTTCTCTGATTCAAGTTTGAATTCTTTGAACTTTTCAAGTGTTTCATGCATGAATTTCATCAGATATACATAACCATATCTAGAATGATCATCAGTAAATGTGATGAAATAAGAGAAACCATCTCTGGCGGTGATTGACATGGGTCCACATACATCGGTATGTATTAGTCCCAGTAGTTCTACAGCTCTTTCTCCTTTTCTAGTAAAAGGGAATTTGGTCATTTTGCATAATAGGCACAACTCGCATTTGTCAAATGATTCAAAATCAGTTGACCTCAAGTATCCATCTTTATGTAACTTGAAAATGTGTTTGTCATTAATATGATCTAGTCTACAATGCCAAAGATAGGAATTATTTAGATTATCACTTTTATGTCTTTTATTTTCCATACTCATAATAGATGACCTAGTGTCAAAAATATAAATTTCATTTTGTAACACACCACTACCATAAAATATCTCATCTTTATAAAATGAACAACGATTGTTCTTAATATTAATTGAAAAACTATTCATTTCCAAACACGAAATAGAAATAATATTTTTAGTAATGGCGGGAACAAAATAGCAATTTTCTAATTCTAATACTAAGCTCGAAAGCAATGGTAAGAAGTATGTCCCTACAGCTAATGCAGCAATTCTTGCTCCATTCCCCACGTGCAGGTCAACTTCTCTTTTTTGCAGTGATCTACTTCTCTTTAATCCCTGCATATTTATACAAATATAAGATCCACATCCGGTATCTAATACCCAAGAAGCTAATGAACTAGACATATTAACCTCGATAACAAAAGTACCTAAAGTAAAAGTTTCAAAAGACTTCTTTCCCTTTAAGCTTGCGAGGCAAGCCTTGCAATTCTTCTTCCAATGACATTTCACTCCACAGTGATAGCATGAGTCATTAGATTTGGTATTGTTCTTGCCTGCTTTGTTATTGCCCTTAGCCTTCATGGACGTTTTCTTAAAACTTCCTTTTATTTTCGTCTTAATGCTCTTGGAGGATTGGATAGCTAAGACATGCCCAGTTGCTAGCCTTGACATTGGGCTCCACAGTTTTAAGCATATTAAGCAACTCAGGGAGTGTGCATTTGATCTTATTCATATTGAAGTTCATAATGAACTGCGAATAACTATCTGGCAGAGATTGTAGAACCAAGTCAATACTTAGTTCATGATCCATGATAAAACCCAATTGAGCCAATTTCTCAATGAAACCAATCATATTCAGCATATGAGCACTGACTGAAGATCCATCTGCCATTTTGCACCGGTACAGTTGTTTGGAGGTCTCATACCTCTCCACACGAGATTGTTCATCATACAACTCCTTGAGATTAAAAATCATAGTGTAAGCATCCATACTCTCATGCTGCTTCTGCAACTCAGGTGACATAGCTGTAAGCATCACACATGCTATAGTGTTATCGTCATCACTGTGTTTGTTATAAATAGCCACCTCTTCCTCGGTGAAATTTTCAGTAGGTACCTTTGGAAAGGGTTGCTCAAGGACATACCCAATTTTCTCATGCTTGAGAACGATTCTCAAATTGCGGTGTCAATCGAAAAAATTTGGTCCGATCAGTTTGTTGGCATCCAACATGCCTCTCAAATTCATATGATTACTCATGATTCAAAAACTATAAATGACGAAAAATATAGAATCAATATGTATTATAATACATTTGCACAAATTCAATATGGACTTTAATTAAACGTGCTCCCACTGTTTAAAAATAAATTCATGATCGTCATACATAAATGATTGGAATCCACATTTGATTCTCAGTGAGTTGGGATCCCATTTATTATATCAATATCTTGAGTGTACTCAATAAATCTTAATAAAACATCTGGGTAGATACTATTATCAATTGTATCTCCATACAACTCCCAGATCATTAAACTGACAATTTTTTGTCTTCACGCATTTTATGTGTTAGCTTAACATGTCTCTAAAACTTATCTCTTTGAGTGTACTCAACAAAAGGTAAATTTTAGTTAAATCAAACCCATCATTTAGAAATATCAAATATTTCATAGTGTCAAACATATCCTTAATAGACCAGCCTTGAGTGTACTCAACAAGTTGAGGTCGATTTAGGATTCTCGTTTTTCACTATAATGATGGAAGGCAAATAATACTGACTTAATATTTTAACTAGGGATTTAACATGCAATTCTATATTTATATTTAATCATGCATCAACAATGCGAATAAATATACAAATAATAGTATAGATGATTATGGACTTATTCTATCTAGTTTTCCCGAACCAAAAGGAAGACTAGTTGGTCAATTTCTAGGGGGTACAACATTGAATCAATATCAATGCACCATCTCCATGGTTTCTTCATTTTCTCGCGCTTTCAATTAGTCCAGCTACAATATGTATCCTATACTAGTTGGCACGCAGACCTAAATGAAATTGGAGTCACAGTCCCATGATAATAACAACGACAACGAATTTGCAGTTCCAAAATAATAAAGATCTCGCAGGCCCATAACAATAACAATAATAATAATAATAATGGACTCGCAAATCCAAAACAATTATGGGCTCGCAGGCCAATAAAACGACAATAATTAAATCAACCATTCAACACATCCACGTGGTCGAGTCCATAATCATCTATAAATAAATATTCATCACATAAATGTTTCCTATGTATAATATCTAATATCATATACAATGTCTCAAGAATCTAACAATTATAGTTGTCAAAACTTATTTTAAAAAAAAATGGATCGAAATAATTAAATAATTAATTAATCATATTGATTAGTTAACTTAATTGGCGGGCCTATTTAATTAAAATCACATTTTAATTAAAGTGAAAATTACACAAAACCATACATTAACTATTCAAAATTCCTAAATCAGATTGAAACTTTAATATTTCAAAAACCATATTTTTTTATTAATTAATTACCAAAAAAATAAAAACCCTACCTAGCCATCACTATCCATTACCATCTCTCTCTCTCTCCTTTGCTCGTCTCTCTCTCTACCCCTCACTCTCTTCTCCGGCGACGATCCAATTAGGGGCTGAATCATCGATTACAAAGGCGACGATGATTTGATGGTTGTGGCTTTGGGGATTTTTTGGGTGTGGATTGGGTTCTTGTTGTGGTGGTGGCGGGGTTGAATCACTGGGGGTGCAGGTGGCAACGGTGAGAAGGTGATGGTGGTGGTAAAAAGCAGCGTTGCGGTGATCGTAAAGTGATGCCTCGCCGTTCTTCCACTGCGTGACGCGACGGCTGCGTGCTCTCGAGAGGTTAGGCAGTGCTGGTAGTACGAAGTGACGAGGCGATCTGTTTAGTAGCACGCAACGATGACGACGATCTCCATTGGTAGCACGAAACGACAACGAAGTGATGTGTTTTGGGATTGAATCATTGGTTACAAATGCGGCGGTGATTCAGTGATTGTGGCTTTGGGGATTTTTTGGGGTGAGGATTGTGTTTTTGTTGTGGTAGAGATTAAAGGCTTGTTGTGGTGGTGGCAGGGCTAAATCTCTGGTGGTGCAGGTCGTGGCGGTGAGAAGGTGATACTGGTGGTGGTGAGAAGCAATGTTGTGGTGATGGTGAAGTGATGCCTCGCCGTTCTTTCACTTCATGGAATTTATGTCTCTATTAATGTGTGTTGGTATCAAAGGCGGTGGCGGCGATGGCTTTGGGGATTTTTTTGGGTGAGGATCATGGTTTTGGAGTGGTAGAGATTAAAGGCTTGTTGTGGTGGTGGTAGGGCTGAATCGCTGGTGGTACAGGTGGTGGCGGCGCTTTGGAGTGGTGGGATGAAGTTTGGGTGTATGTGACGATTTTATTAGTTGACTAAAAGTTGTGATCAATGTGGTGGTGGTTTTGGAGGTGACAGTGGTGGCGTTGCTGTTGGAGGCAGCATTGAAGTGGTGGTTGTTAGTGTTGGTGGTGGTCACAGATTATTTGGTTGGTTGTGACCAGCGAATTGATTAATCTGTGATCAATAAAGAATATGTGACCAGTGAATTGGTTAATCTATGACCAATAAAAAAGATAAATTGTGAACAAAAAATAATGTGTGACTTAAAAAATTAATAATTTGTGACCGCCTAATAATTCGTGACCTATAATATTTGTGATTTGTGACCTATAAATTTTTTTATTTCGCGATCGAAAAATAATATGACCTATAAAATTTTTGATTTGTGACCAAAAAAAGTTGTGACCAATAATTTTATAAGTTGTGACTAAAAATTAATCGTGATTAATTAATTTTTTTATTTGCCACCAATAAACAAATTGTGACCTATAAAATTTTTGAATTTGTGATCGTAAAATAATTTGTGACATAAAATTTCTGATTTGTGACAAAAAAATAATAAGTGACTAATTAAATTATTAATTTGTGATCAAATTGTATAGATATATGACTTATATATATGTAATTAATAAATTAATTAATTAATTAAATAAATTATAAATAAATTTTAATAAAAATCTGATTTTTTAAGTATGAAACTTGCTTTCTTAATTTTGAAATATGTCATACTTAATCTCTTACTTATGAAATTTTTCCTTAATTAAATCCCGAATTAGAGTCTAACTCTAATTCCATAATTATTGGGCGAAGTTATTTAATTAAAATTAATTTTTAATCAAATTTCGAATTAGAGTCCAACTCTAATTCTATAAAAATTAGGGTGTGATGATTTAATTAAAATCAAATTTTAATTAAATTTAATTAGAGTCCTACTCTAATTACAATATATATTGGGGAGGTAATATTAATTAAAATCAAATTTTAATTAACATAAGATTAGAGTCCAACTCTAATAATATGGAATTAAATTAAATATTTAAGTTAAAATCTAATTTTAACAAAATATAAAGACATTGGTTTTAAATATAATTTTAACTTTGGACCAATTTAAAATACGGGTCAAACCCAATTAATAATACAAGTTTAAAACTCAATTTAAAATTTAAATTCAAAACACATTTTTGAAATTTACACATTGACCCAAAATTAAAATTAAGAGCCGACCCTTCTAATTCAACAAATTGCAGAACAAATCCATGTTTAAAATTGCAAATTTAACCCCATTTTTATAATTGCAGGAGCCACCCCGAAATTTCATAAATTTCAGAAGAGGCCCTTGTCCCCAATCTCTTTCTACAGAAACCCTAGATGATTTTTTTTTTATTTCTCCAGTGACAGTGCCGATAAGGAAGGCAAGGGCCACGGGTTTTGCTGTCCAAATCAGTAGTGCGAAGGCGCTGCTACCTAGCAGCTCCTTCGCGCTGCTGATGTAGCAGTTGCCAGCGCCCAACAGTGCCTACCGACCGCAGCGCCGACGGTGGCGGCTGCCTTTGATCATTTTATTTTATTTTTATTTTGTTCCTCAAAACAAATTTTGAAAAAATAAAATTAAACACTAAAATTGCCAGATTGAGGAATAAACATGATTAAATCAACTTTTAATTTAATCAACATGTAAATCAATTCCTAACAAATACAAAGTTGACTCTGATACTACTGTTGGGAATTTACTTAAACATGCCCAGCGGAAATAAAACATTTCCAATTCCCACCAAGACTCATCTTTGTATTTAGATAGGAATTGTGATAAAAGTTATACATTTTCTTAGATCTGCAAACTCTTTTGCGTTATCTTTGTTCCAACAATTTGGATCTGCCTTCCATAACTGTCCAATTGTCTAGTCTCCAATGAATTCCACACAGAGAACAAATTGCAGCCACCAGAGTTTTCTCCTTTTGTGCTAGCAAGAATTATGAGATTCTCTACAGATTGAAAACCCTAGCCATTTATTTATATAAGCCCAAACGAGTTTCGTCTGGTCTGATCCAATATTTAGTTAATCTATTTAATTAAATTCGATCCGTGAATTAATTAATCCAATTAATTAATTCGGGCTTATAAATAATCAACCCAATTAATTAATTTATTCAACGATTATTAAATTAATTAATTGACAAATTACAATCTTCCAATTCTCTTTTGTGTGTGACCCATCAGGTTCTCGATCACGATGCCTAATGACGTGTAATATTATTTTGATCTAATCAAAATTGATAAATTAAAATACTCTTTTAATTTATCACAAATTTACACTCGCCGTCCCAGATTGACATCTAGCAATATATCAGGGCAACACATGTGACAGGAAATGTCATGTTGTTTGACAAAACCAAACTTGTTCGTTTACCATGAAACTATAATCCCTTCGTTAATATGATCCGATTACGAGATATGGAAGTGTGTCGATCTCGATTATCGATCATATCTTTCATTCTACTATTAAGTCAATATGAGTCGAAAACTCATTTTCGACTTATGTGTATACCTTGACCAAGGATTTCGTTATTGACTTAACTGAACGAAATGCAAATCACAATCTCTTAATATCTAAGAATGACGAATCCTCTATTGGTCATTCACAGTATTCATATGATTCTTGACATACTCGAACGATGCCGTATTAGCGGCCCTTAGTAGAGCAACATCCAATACTGTCAAAGCATAACTGTCCTCATACAGGGCACTATAATGACCTCACGTTGAGGGACCAATTCCACTACCGAACGTTAGAGATTAACCACTGACACTCAAATAGTTATCCATGTGAAATCTCTTAGCAGGTCTCCAATATTTCGTTCTATAATAAAACATCCACGTGTTCATTTAAGTGTCACCACACTTTAACTTGTGAGATCAGCTACTTATTTTACAAATAGAAAATGACACACGTGATGATCTATCTATAATAACGATATCCGTATCTCGTTATTACTTACGACCACGGATTATTCAAAATCCAAACATACGTAATTTGTATCTCACAATCACAACTCCTTGTGATTAACAAATCACTTAAACTTGAATTTTTCGACTCTATTATTTAATATTATTTATCAGAATATCAATTTAAATAAATAATAGATCTTACCAAAATTAAATGCATTAAAAATTTTAAAAGTGTTTACAACCTAAATCGATTGGATTTAGGGTATAATACTTACAAAATCTACTTCTAGGGGCAGAGTGGAAATCACGATAGGAGTGAGTGAAAGAGGGTGACGGAAAAATCTAGTCGGTGGAGGTGGAGGTGGAGGTGGGTGCTGGGGAGGAATCGGAGTTGAAGGACATGGTTGGAAATAATCAAATTGTTATGGGGTTTATAAGACTAGGAATTATTTCGGCTGTGTTTGGGGTCAATCATTAGTTACTAATTATTATTAATTGAAACAATTAAACCAACTACCATCATAGTTGTCAACTGCCATTACCAGCTACCATTCTCGGCAATTGCCGCTCGTCAGTTCTTCCAATCACGACATGAATTCAGGATCAAGATTGCACTTCTCTACTTGAGATTTGATCGCGGTTGATCCTTGAATAGTGATGATCCAGTGGTTGAGATAATAATTTTGCACTATCGTCTTTGAGTAATGATTTTGAACTTATCAATAAATTTTGAACTTAAAATTTTGAGCTAAAGAGAGTGTTTGATGGGGATTAAAATTAGATTTTTAGTAGATTATAATAGAAATTTTTGAAATGTGTAGTTGAAAAGTTATGAAACCCGTGAAAGATGTGGTTAATATTGATTGTTTGATTTTGACTTAGATTAAAATCGATTCAATCACAGAATATTTTCAATTAGGATAAGTTTTTAATTTTTCATTATTTTTAGGTTAGGCCTAACCATTTCTAGTATTTTCTTTCGTTATTAATAAAACAATATACCTAACTTAATTGGTTTACGAAATTAAAAAAAAAAAAAAAAAAAAAAAAAAAAAAACAGAGTAATTTATGCTTATTAAAACGTATGTGTTATCATCATTACTTATAAATTGGTAGCCAGCTCGTTTTGAACTGAACCAAATTGTGAATCACTTAGAGCCACATTAGACAAGTTTTGATATTTCTATGCTGTGTTTGATAGGGGTGAAATTTCAAGGAAAATGGAACTGAAATTCTATCTTTCCAATTTATTGTTGTTTGATTGGCAAAATGTAGAATGAAATTGATTTTCCGTAGAAGCTTGCCATATCAGGCAATTCCACCAAATGGTAGAATTGAATTTTTTTTATGGGAATTTCAATTCCACGGTTTAACGTCTTTTTTTAAATTTTTTTTTATTTTGTAATTTAAACAAATTTTAAGAATTATTGAAAAAAAAATATTTCCCTTTAATTGACAATTTTCATATAAAACAAAGACAAACAAACACCAAAAGATGATTTTCTTGAATTTTTTTTTTTTTTTTTTGGTAATGAAAACAAATTTCATTCCCAATACCAATAAAATATATCCCTTTACTTGATAATTTTCATGTAAAACAAAACCAAACGAACATTAAAAACCACTTTTATTTCAATATTTTTCACATGAAAAATTATACCAATCAAACACAATAATTTACAATTCTCAGAAAAATATTTTTTAAGCAATTCAATTTTCTGAAATTCGTTTTCTTTCCATCCAAATTCCATTTTTACAATCAAACGGACCCTTAAAACAATAGAATCATTCAACATTAATGAGAATATTTTTCCCTTCACTTTCAGTGGCTGCAACTTTCGTCCACAGAACTCCACCAACTTGAGCTGCTACCAATTCTAGTCCTCTACATTACTCTCACTCTACAAGCACTGCACAACCCCAACCAGGTCACAATTTTTCCATCTTCGTTTAAAGGTATAGGTGTTTATTCATACAAATACGACCAAATAATAATAATAATAATAATAAAATAAAATCATGTATCAAAAGCGAGAATCCACAGACTATAAACCTGTTAGCTGTCCTCTATTGCAATTCTGCGAATCCTCGAAAATAGTATAATGAGTTTAGAGATACCAAAGAACCATGCAAAACACACTAAAATTTCATTACATGCTTTAACTACATTTCCAACGAATCAGAGAAAAATATCGATCGCATCACGCTCAGTAAAGAATGGTAATATTTCACAGAAAGAGATGGATGTATGTTTCAGACCTGATCTTATCCACTGTTTCACCTTTTCTAACATGTAAATTCACTCTAAAATGACAGCGAAGCCACAAGAGATAATAATTTGACTCATGCTTTGTGGATGCTTAGTTGGTTTCGCCCCAGATGAGAAACCCTAGAAGAAGGAACTAGAGGTGATTCTTCGTCCCCGTGTAAATCCAGGGGGGAAGCATTCCAGCCGGTCTTGCCTCCACTGCTATCGTTCATTAGGTCATCAGGGACGTACAGATCAGATGACTTCTTTTCCATCTTAAGGTCCTGTGAAATTGAATAGAGAAGCAGAATTAGAAACTTTATGCATGTTTTCCTGGGAAGCAATCATGTTGTGCATCACAAGAAATCCATGAATCTAATGGAATTTAGCAGAAATAGGTTATACAATCTTCACGAAGACATATATTCAAAACTAAAATTAAGATATAGATTCATGAAATGACATCACGAGGCAACGAGGGAAAAGGAATGAAGGAAAAAGGTTAATTTGCATTTGTTTAAATAACAGAAGGAAAAGAAGATGGAACAAAAGATTATTCTTAAAATAGAGGCTGAAAAGAAAAAATGAAACAAACTTCGAAGTTTCTTCTCTTTCATCCCCTGCCTCCTTCCATTCATTCACTCGACTAAGCCAAACACAAGAAGTTGGGCATAAATTCATACAGAAGTCAATTTTTGCGTCCTTAAGTAGTTTTGCTATCTTTCAAGACCTTCATGAGCTACTCAGTATGGATTACACTGACTGAAGAAGATTAAAGTCTGCCTCTGGGGCAAGTGTGGTCCTTATGCCATTGAAATTTTGCAAGTTGTCTTTCTAACCACTAATCTGTATCTTAAAGTTTTACCCACCCTCTACTTAGCAACGGCATGAAAAATTGGAAATTTCCATCATCTCCTCCTCCATTTCCCCGCATTGCCCTTACTTCAACAGAAGCATAAAAGTCGTGGTGTTTTTTGCCTCTGATCACAAACGCTGATAACCTATTTTTTGTCATTTGGCAATCTGCAAGTCTTTTCATTGTTAAATTTAGCCCGTTTGACAACCATTATTTGAAAACTCTTTTTTCTACATACTCATTTTCAATCACATAGTAATACATAAGATATTTTCCATGTAAATCCAAAACTTTTCCATACTTTTTAACCACACATTCTCCTAAAAATCACTATTCAAACCATTGTTTTTCCCAAATAATGCTTGTCAAACAGGGGCTTATTTTGTGTGATAAATTTTATCCATTCATTCCACCTATTTGTTTCACTATCAGATTTTATAGTTTGAATATGAAACTCAATACAAAATACTTTAAAATAATTATAAACTGTAGCTCAGGCAAGTTCTCAGATTATGACTAGCAGCAACACAAACATTGTAAATGATGCCATGCAACGATAATTCTGGAAACATTCTAGTGATTTTCAAAATTACAGGGTCGAATTGAAAAACTTCCTCGTAATAATATCATAATGTGAGGACGCAATATGTGAGCTAAAGAAAATTCACTTGGATATTTAACGAGACCATCATGATGCTCGAATGAACCGAGCTTGAATTTAATGTTGCGCGCACATGAATTCAAAATTATTGGTTGAAGATGAGGTCTATTGAAATTCAGACAATTCTAAGAGTTTATTTAGGGCACAGAGAAAACAGAGAGAAAAATTAGAGTAAAATGGTTCATAGGCAATAATGTTTACCTTCGCTACTCGTTCTGCAATACTCTCTACAGAAGTCTGTGATAAATGGACATCCCTGAGCTTCAAGTAGTTGTACATGACAACACCACACAAGGCTGTGCAAACAACTTTTTTAATATATCTTCAAGTAATTAGTTTCAAAAATGCCTTTGTTTGTGTTTCCTATTTAGTTGCTAAAAAGTTACATTTCAAAGTCAAACATTAATTTTAACCACACATTTCAAGAGACCCACAATACTTATCCACCAATTATTTCTACCAACTTTATAATTTTAGCAACTAAAAAGGAAACCCAAAAAAAGGTATTATCAAAGTTAAAATGGAATAAAGAAGTGTACCAATTGCATAGCCAATGATATTTAGATTGGTGATTGTTGATTCAGGAAAAATAACTGTTGAAAGGGCAATAAGTATCCAGTCTTTTAGGACACCAGCTACTCGCATGGTTACTGCACTAGTTCTACCAATCGCCAAAAAAATTGAGAAATTCAAAGCCAGGGCGCAAAGTGCATTTGAGAAGAATATCCAATAATTGAATTGGATCTGTGATACTTCCATTTCAGACTTCTCCAGAAGACACCAAGGAACAAAGAGAAAAACAAAACTGGACATGAAAAGA
>NC_036247.1:13629687-13637789 GCF_002742605.1 Olea europaea var. sylvestris | reverse complement strand
ATTTCTTCTGAATTAAAAGTTGTAAAACAAATAAAAATCACTCATTTTTTTCTTTCATGTGTTACTTCTTTGAGCACGTGTTCTAACATTATAGTGTGTCCAGTAATTTGACGCCTGCTATATGGTAGAAGAATACCTGCAGGGAGCAATGTAATATAAGCTCGTGATGGGATTGAGTGTTAAGCCCTTCTTTTGGAGTAGAACTTGGGTTAAGACCAATCTAAGAGCTTCAGCAAATATTCCTGTAACCTGGTATACTGTACCCACAATGTTGAAGTGGATTTCACCATAGGAGGATACAACTACGCCAACACTGACCAAGACCATGTTCAAGAATACATCACATCTTAACTTGTCAGTTCCGCAAATAACAGCCATGAGAAATGTAGCCACTGGCACTGTGATTCAGTATGAAGCAGTATAAATCTTACTAGTTAGTTTCTTGAGGATGCCAATTTAAGCTAAGATGACAGAAAATATATAAACATACTTAGGGCTTTGAGCATCTGGATGAAGGCCACGGATATAAACAAATAAGCAGTATTCCCAAACCTGTATGAGCAAAAATAATAATAATAATTTCAATTGAGAGGATATATGCCTTGTGAAAATCTTACGTGGCTTAGAAGTCATCAAGGTTATGTGAAGAAAGCAGAGCAGATGAAGATAATCATCTCCAAACACCGAAATTATAGGAACCAGACAAGACTGAAGCGTTCGACTGGGGAAATTGGGAATTGGTCCAAATTCTAGTCTAGATATTTGTAAAAAAACTGAAATCCAGAACCCGTAAAAATAATCACAGCACGGGTTGGTTTACACCCAAAACCGGCCGGTTCATCCCAAGATTTTGCATTTCTTTTTATCTGTTGAACTTTTTCTACTACCAGTTTAACCCCAATTCAACCCTTGATCCTTCACTTTTTCCAGGTCAATGTCCAGGTCGAATTTTAAAACATTGCCAAATACACAAATGTGCTTATAAAACACGCATATGAAATGAAAATTAGCAGAAAAGCAGATCTGATGACAATAACTTCTATTGGAGGTATGACTGGTCTACACACTCATTTATTTGTTTTAATAGATTGCTTGTAATACTCTGCAGTTTTGTCATATAACTGTGTTGATAAAGAACCCACCCAAGGAAGGGACGATTTCTTTACTGCGCAAAAACTTGCTGTATGAATCTAGGCCAGTTTGAAATTTAAGAACATTGATTAATCCCATGTCTCAAAAATCAGTGGAAATAACATCAAAAAATGAGTTAAAATAACTGTCTAAATTGGATATTTTTATTTGAAAATAGTGTATTAAGGTATCAAACAAAGAGAAGATCCATGATGGTTATTTTGAGTAGGAATTTACCTCGTGCTAAAAAACAAACGTAAAGGAGTTTGAGGTGACAATCAAATCAGTTGATTTAAAAACTCATTGTTATCAAATGATCTAAGAACAAATATGCCTTAATGCGATAAGAGTATTTTTTTTTTTTTTTTGCAAAACCCAAGCAAGATTACCCAATAGACATAACCAAAGCAAGATTACCCAATAGACATAACCATGCTTACCAGAGACTTGATGCAAAGAATGCACTGATAGGAATCACACATGTGGCGTATCTGCAAATTCAGTTAGAAATGGTCATCTACAAAATGGTAGATGAAATAAATAAGAAATGTGGATACTCATTTCTTACATTTCAAACGTCATCTTGACGGGTGCTACAATCTGCACAAATCATAATAAATTAACATCAAATCAGCCAAGCATGGTAAGAAATATACCGAATAGGTAAACATATAATATTGAAGTTTATATAGATAACTAGCAAAAAGGGTGCAATTATTTTTCTACAAGAGAAGTTTATAGATACTGTGCCAAGGGAGCACAACAATGAGCATTTGTAAATCATTTCAATTCAAACATGACACCTGGAATGAAGAAACTACGAAGAAAAAACAAACTAGACAAGTAAATAAACCCTAGATCCCCAGCAGGATGCATCCCAACTGGTTGAATGGTATGACAAGGCATGGTGTGTATCTTGTTGTACATGTTCATATAGTATAGTATGTGCTAACAATTTTTTGCATGTATTAGCTAGAAGGAAGGATAGAAACATAAAAATACTAATACTACACGTAACAACCTGACAATTGTGCAAATGTCTAACATGACTAAGTGGAGATTATACAATCCCGTGGCCATTAAGCAACATGTAAGAGGAAACATCCTAAAAATGGAGCAAGCAAATTTAACATCTGCACCAGACCTTGGGAAGCATATATTAAAGCTGCAGTATTGAAATCCATATATTAAACTAACCCTTGCGGCTTGCAGGCCATGGACTTTTTCCTCTCAGTGTGAGACCTCAGCAAAAAATAGTTACGTAAACAAATATAGCTTGATTTGTAAAGCCTTCATTTCACATTCTAAGAAACTGTCATACCATATTAACTAAGGGTGAATTCAGGAATGATTTTTTCGAACTTATAAAAGTCAATCCACTAATTTCCCTCTCTCTCTCTCTTTTCTTGAAAGTAATGACTTTCTCTTGCATTTGTCTCAGCTAACACTCTTGTAATTAACAATGCAAGGTCAGTGGAAAAAACCAACATAAGTTTACAGCCTTCACTATCAACTTAAACCATCACACCACAAGTCAGTCTACCAACAAACATTGGCGTAATATGACAAAATATGAAAATAGCAAAAGGAGTTCCGAAAATCCTATACCTTGAAAACGCGTATTAGAAAAAATGCAACCAAGCTTGAAAAGCCCATATGAATCATGGTAAGCGTTATTGGAAATGGGAAGTTGAAATATTTTGGCGAGAGAACCCACTGGAATAAGCATAAAAAAGAAGCACATTAGTACGAGCTTTCAAAATATTAAATGTACAAATGAACTTAAAAATGCATGGCATTGGCAAAATGTAATAAAAACTCCTCTGGCAAGGAATTAAGAAAACGAAATGGAAAAAGAGAGGTTAGAGAACCAGCTAATATGTTTACAAGTCCTTAAGATATCTAGTCTTCCCATAACACCTAATTTATCTAAACTTATGTAAATCATTTAATATAAGGGCAATTTTGCAGGAATTATTTGGACCTAATTTGATGTGTTATTTAATTTTCATGATTGTTTATTTTATTTAAGCCAATTTCAGAATAAAGAACATTGCCAAATTGGTGCCAAGTGCCAATTCATATCCTAATTCCCGAATAATAGAAGTGTGCATTTCTTGCACACAGTGGTCGTGAAGATGCAGATTAAACACCAAAGCTTGATATTTCCATAGCAAAATCCCAAAAGCAACTCTCCACCCTCAAATCTAATGTGATCCAAAATTGGTGAGGGTGAGGCAGTGATATTAATAAGTGTTACAAATATGCTGCCAATATCTATATCAAGCAAGAGAGGGGGAGAGAGAGAGAGCATCAGACATTCATCATGTATTATACAATACATACCTTGTTGTACAAAATAACTCCTGAGGACAACAATATGTAGACCAAAAGATACAAGTAGGTCAACAAATGTTGTTTGCTGACCATTGTATCTATTTAGTTTCCCGTAAGCAATCACGTCAGGGAGTTCTAGCTGACCAAACTTCGTCAAGACTTAAGTATTTGAACTCTAGAAGAGTTCTAGACAGAGTTGAGGTATTGCTAACTCAACCGTTGCTATTCATTGTTTGATAGATGATGAACATGCCATTTTCTTAGCAAACCAGCAGTATTTGTAACACGAACAGACATCTACTGAACCTGGAAAAGGATGAGAGAATGAGTAAAATACAATTTGAATGCAATTGTTGGGTTTCATGCATGTCGTATTTGGTTTGAACTAACACATCCATGTGGTAATGGTAATGCATCTCTGCGTGTCAACAAGCTCTTTGCAAATAAAATGAGAGCAATTGGTAATCAAGTTAGATGGTCACCTGAAACAGGTGTCGGCAGAACTCTATATTCATCATGAAGGAAGAATATATCTTGAAAAGATATTAGATATGAACAAAGGGAAGAAATCAACGGGAGAGAAATAGTGGTTCCATCTACCTATTGAATTTTTTTTTTCTTTTTTGGGTAGGGGGTGGTGTGGGCGGGCAGAACAATGTTCTGTGATCTTATATAGGGGTAAGTTTTCTTGCTAAGGCGAGGGTGACAATTTTAAGTTTTTCATGTGGATATGGATCCTCATTGACACATTAATAATAAAAATATTTACTGATCAAAATACAAAAAAGAAATATACATTAATAACACTACTAAAAATAAAACAAGTTCTTTCGTCTGTTTTAGAGAGAAAAAAGGAGAATATAAAATGCAGGAGAAAATGTTTAAATGAGCAACACATTCTCTCCCGAACTAACAATATGAAGTGATTTTGAATTTTAACTCCATTTCTCTTCAACTCCATGCAGTTTAACCTTCAGAAGCAAAACCCTGGTTCTTCGACAAAGCAGCTTGTTCAGGAGTTAAAACCTTCAACTTTTGTTTCTTATGATTTTGTATGGAAGTCTGTTAAAATGTTTCTTATGATTTTGTATGGCTAAATAGACTAGGACATCCATTGAGAAAGATTGAAATCTTTCAAAATGTAATATCCAAATATCAATAATATGTCTTTTTTTTTAAGTACAATGACGCCATTCACAAGTGCATGTACGAATACGAAGTAAACATCTATCTAATCTAAGTTTGGTGGACTGTTGGAAGCAATGATTAGCATTTTTATTTATGTACTTAGCAACTTGTAATGGTTAGTTAGAATTGTTAGAGTCGGTTTCAGCCAGTACAGATATAGTTGGTTACAACATATAATCCCTCTTCAAACAATGAAATTGATAACCACCTAACAACAGGTTTCAAAAATTCCTTCCTTATTCTCCCGAGTTCTTCAAAAATTTTAAGTACTTGAACCTTTCCAACAATCCAAGAAATCATGGAGATTAATTGATCAAGGTCGAAACTCTGATAGTGCCCACAAAAATGATTCAATCAAACCCGAAACAATATCACTTATTAGCAAATATACGGCCTAACATTTACTTCCCTTACACTTTTGCCAACACTCTCCGCAGCGATCAAATTAGGATATAAATTTTGCTTTACCAGCTGTAAACATATTTAGACACGTGGATGTCGAAGAATAACCCTATGGATCTCACAGAGTAACTTTTCGACATCATTTTACAGAAGCGTCCAGTTGAGCTAGTCAGATCAATGTCCTATGTGCCAAACTCTACGACAATCTTCTCAACCAAATCATAAAAGTATTTCTCAGAACATCTATCAGCGCAGATCTAAAACTGTTACATTAAAATTCATCCCCAACAACTCATCGTCGACAAATTCAGCTTCATAAATTCGAAATCTCAAAATCACATAAAATGAACAAAAAACAGCCTGAAGTGCGAAATTAGCGCAGAAACAAACGTACTGAAAAATGAATAGTAACGAACCTGAAAATCAGAAAATGTACGTATAATTCCAACAACGACGCAGAAATGTCGATCAAAAATTTCGCTGCTAGATCTTAGTGCAAAAGTTTAGTTGACGTGCGTATCAGGTGAATTTGATGAGTGGAAGAAAAGAACCTCTTCGGATCTCAAGCTACAGTGCAGAAAATGTACGTGCAGTGACATTGAGCTGTGGGGTTGGGTGGCTCAATAATGCGTGCTGAAATGTACGTTTCGGAGTGGATTGAATATTAATTGTGTTGTTTGATATGGACTATAAGGTTGGATTTATCGGCAATTTTTTTTCCCCCATAAAAAAATTGCTCATCCAAACAACGTGCTAAATTGAATAGTAGAAAATGATTTTTCTTTTTTGCCTTTTTTTTTGGCATTTTTTATATTGTTATTGCTAATTTTGATAGTTTACAAGTTTCCATGAATAGTATCATCTTAAAAATATTTAGAGAATTTTATAACTAGTGGCAGCCTGACTATAGACGAGATAGACGATTGCCTAAAACCCCACTTTGGTGAGAACCCCAAATTATGCTATATTTATATGATAGAGCAATGCTATAAGTACAAATTGTTTTCTATAGAATTGGTACAGGAAAATAACTGTTCTCTTGTGATTTGTTAGCAATGACAACAACTAATTACAAGAAGACAGTTGTCCTTTTGTACCAATTCTATTAAAAAAAATTGTACTTGCAGATTAATTCTATATGATAAGTTTACTCAACACATGAGAAAGTTGTACCAATCAAACGTGAGTCTAACATGTGTATCTTAAGTATAAAGCAACTTTTGTCACACGCGCATGGAGTAATGGGAATCTCCATAGGACGGGAAGACCGCCATATGTCCAACAAACTTTTAGATCACTATCTATGATTAATGTCGAGTCATTAAGATTAAAGAGTATTCATGCTTTTAACTTGTATATAAAAACAAGCTCCATGTAAGGCAACAAAGTTGATTGAGTTTGTGAGGACAAAAATTCAAGAGAACGACGATTTTAACGGTCTCTTGAACTTACTACAAATTTAAACCAGTAGTAGGACCTGTGATCAATCTAGATACTAAGAGTAAGTCCTTCCCCCTCAGAATTAGGGTTCTTATTCTTTTTGTCCATGATCTAGAGCTTGAAGTTTGAATTTTTTTTTTTCAACGACACACCACTGAAATCTAAATAGCACAGGTTAATAGTATTAACATTTGCTCGAATAATACAATATGATAAGAAGCGTAAAAGAACTACTAGTAAAAATAAATAAACATTACTAAGTTAAACAAAAGGAGAAATCGAGGACTAATCAAACTGAAAAGCTTTTCAAAGAATCAAAATTTAATGTCAATTTACTGCAGAAGATTTGGACAATTGAACCAACTAGTTATTAAAGTCAATCCAACCATCTCGCTAAAACCCAGAGAAAAAACCAGAAATGTCAAACCTAAATCCCAACAAATTAGAACGAATGAGTTGTTTTATATTACCCCGTCGCCATATTTTATCATAATAATTTTATTATTACTTCACTACTTAGCCCCTGTCTGGCCGTGATTTTTTAATGGATTTTCAACAATTTTCTTACCGTTGAGTCCAACTGTCGATCCCACAAAAGAAAGGGTCGGCCAAAAATTTCGGCCACAACGATAGGAAAATTCATTATTTTCAGCCAATAATCTGCACCAGACGGACTTTAAATGACAAACTAAGCAAGCGTAAGCATCAGCACCCTTTCCTTGTAAACAAACAAGGAAAAGAAAAACTAAAGCTCGAAGAATGCTTTTTGCGCGCTTCAATCACGAGAACGGGGATTTTAATGGTCTCTTGAACTTCCTAATAATTAAAAATGCGAATTCACATACAACAGAGCAAGTCGATGCTATTAGCTGCAGCAATGAAGATAAAAACCAAAATATGCTCAATCAATTTTTTAAGATCAGAATTTCAAATTTAAACAATTAAAAACCCAAAATTCAAAATTATCAAGCAAACAAAAAATCCAAGTAAAAATTGAAAAATAAATTGAATTAACGAAAAAAAATAAAATGAGAGCTTACTTGGAGTAAGAACGCGGTGTTGAAGCCATGAAGAACCTGGGAGATCTGATGCTGCCCATTTGTGGAAGAACAAAAAATGAGTATTTTCAGGATTGACAGTTTACGGAATTCAGACTCAGCTTCAAAGCCATTTCTATTCTCGATTTCTCTCACAAATTCTGGTTTTTATTTGTTTAAAAGTTTTGTTTCCTACAGCAAAACAGTGCCCGTTACGGGATTTTTGAGGCTAATGGCGAATTTCACCCATAATTATAGCATGCATGTAAAATTTATAAATGTATCATGGAGTCAATAGCTAACTTATTAATTTAAAACTTAACAATAAAACAAAAAATAAAAATATATTATATAAAAGTTTTATATTATAATCAAATAACAAAGTCGAAAAATTCCAAACGATCGGTTAAATACTATTTGTCTTGTAACTTTAGATACAAAAATATTAATCAAATTTGAATAACCACATGTTCAACCATTTTTATTCTCAATTGATAACATAGTTAATCCATTCAATCTTTTTTGTGATATGGTTGATCGAAGATAAGATATGGTTAACGAAATTTT
>NC_036247.1:13617969-13625596 GCF_002742605.1 Olea europaea var. sylvestris | reverse complement strand
CTCTCTCTCTCTCTTTTCTTGAAAGTAATGACTTTCTCTTGCATTTGTCTCAGCTAACACTCTTGTAATTAACAATGCAAGGTCAGTGGAAAAAACCAACATAAGTTTACAGCCTTCACTATCAACTTAAACCATCACACCACAAGTCAGTCTACCAACAAACATTGGCGTAATATGACAAAATATGAAAATAGCAAAAGGAGTTCCGAAAATCCTATACCTTGAAAACGCGTATTAGAAAAAATGCAACCAAGCTTGAAAAGCCCATATGAATCATGGTAAGCGTTATTGGAAATGGGAAGTTGAAATATTTTGGCGAGAGAACCCACTGGAATAAGCATAAAAAAGAAGCACATTAGTACGAGCTTTCAAAATATTAAATGTACAAATGAACTTAAAAATGCATGGCATTGGCAAAATGTAATAAAAACTCCTCTGGCAAGGAATTAAGAAAACGAAATGGAAAAAGAGAGGTTAGAGAACCAGCTAATATGTTTACAAGTCCTTAAGATATCTAGTCTTCCCATAACACCTAATTTATCTAAACTTATGTAAATCATTTAATATAAGGGCAATTTTGCAGGAATTATTTGGACCTAATTTGATGTGTTATTTAATTTTCATGATTGTTTATTTTATTTAAGCCAATTTCAGAATAAAGAACATTGCCAAATTGGTGCCAAGTGCCAATTCATATCCTAATTCCCGAATAATAGAAGTGTGCATTTCTTGCACACAGTGATCGTGAAGATGCAGATTAAACACCAAAGCTTGATATTTCCATAGCAAAATCCCAAAAGCAACTCTCCACCCTCAAATCTAATGTGATCCAAAATTGGTGAGGGTGAGGCAGTGATATTAATAAGTGTTACAAATATGCTGCCAATATCTATATCAAGCAAGAGAGGGGGAGAGAGAGAGAGCATCAGACATTCATCATGTATTATACAATACATACCTTGTTGTACAAAATAACTCCTGAGGACAACAATATGTAGACCAAAAGATACAAGTAGGTCAACAAATGTTGTTTGCTGACCATTGTATCTATTTAGTTTCCCGTAAGCAATCACGTCAGGGAGTTCTAGCTGACCAAACTTCGTCAAGACTTAAGTATTTGAACTCTAGAAGAGTTCTAGACAGAGTTGAGGTATTGCTAACTCAACCGTTGCTATTCATTGTTTGATAGATGATGAACATGCCATTTTCTTAGCAAACCAGCAGTATTTGTAACACGAACAGACATCTACTGAACCTGGAAAAGGATGAGAGAATGAGTAAAATACAATTTGAATGCAATTGTTGGGTTTCATGCATGTCGTATTTGGTTTGAACTAACACATCCATGTGGTAATGGTAATGCATCTCTGCGTGTCAACAAGCTCTTTGCAAATAAAATGAGAGCAATTGGTAATCAAGTTAGATGGTCACCTGAAACAGGTGTCGGCAGAACTCTATATTCATCATGAAGGAAGAATATATCTTGAAAAGATATTAGATATGAACAAAGGGAAGAAATCAACGGGAGAGAAATAGTGGTTCCATCTACCTATTGAATTTTTTTTTTCTTTTTTGGGTAGGGGGTGGTGTGGGCGGGCAGAACAATGTTCTGTGATCTTATATAGGGGTAAGTTTTCTTGCTAAGGCGAGGGTGACAATTTTAAGTTTTTCATGTGGATATGGATCCTCATTGACACATTAATAATAAAAATATTTACTGATCAAAATACAAAAAAGAAATATACATTAATAACACTACTAAAAATAAAACAAGTTCTTTCGTCTGTTTTAGAGAGAAAAAAGGAGAATATAAAATGCAGGAGAAAATGTTTAAATGAGCAACACATTCTGTCCCGAACTAACAATATGAAGTGATTTTGAATTTTAACTCCATTTCTCTTCAACTCCATGCAGTTTAACCTTCAGAAGCAAAACCCTGGTTCTTCGACAAAGCAGCTTGTTCAGGAGTTAAAACCTTCAACTTTTGTTTCTTATGATTTTGTATGGAAGTCTGTTAAAATGTTTCTTATGATTTTGTATGGCTAAATAGACTAGGACATCCATTGAGAAAGATTGAAATCTTTCAAAATGTAATATCCAAATATCAATAATATGTCTTTTTTTTTTTAAGTACAATGACGCCATTCACAAGTGCATGTACGAATACGAAGTAAACATCTATCTAATCTAAGTTTGGTGGACTGTTGGAAGCAATGATTAGCATTTTTATTTATGTACTTAGCAACTTGTAATGGTTAGTTAGAATTGTTAGAGTCGGTTTCAGCCAGTACAGATATAGTTGGTTACAACATATAATCCCTCTTCAAACAATGAAATTGATAACCACCTAACAACAGGTTTCAAAAATTCCTTCCTTATTCTCCCGAGTTCTTCAAAAATTTTAAGTACTTGAACCTTTCCAACAATCCAAGAAATCATGGAGATTAATTGATCAAGGTCGAAACTCTGATAGTGCCCACAAAAATGATTCAATCAAACCCGAAACAATATCACTTATTAGCAAATATACGGCCTAACATTTACTTCCCTTACACTTTTGCCAACACTCTCCGCAGCGATCAAATTAGGATATAAATTTTGCTTTACCAGCTGTAAACATATTTAGACACGTGGATGTCGAAGAATAACCCTATGGATCTCACAGAGTAACTTTTCGACATCATTTTACAGAAGCGTCCAGTTGAGCTAGTCAGATCAATGTCCTATGTGCCAAACTCTACGACAATCTTCTCAACCAAATCATAAAAGTATTTCTCAGAACATATATCAGCGCAGATCTAAAACTGTTACATTAAAATTCATCCCCAACAACTCATCGTCGACAAATTCAGCTTCATAAATTCGAAATCTCAAAATCACATAAAATGAACTAAAAACAGCCTGAAGTGCGAAATTAGCGCAGAAACAATCGTACTGCAAAATGAATAGTAACGAACCTGAAAATCAGAAAATGTATGTATAATTCCAACAACGATGCAGAAATGTCGATCAAAAATTTCGCTGCTAGATCTTAGTGCAAAAGTTTAGTTGACGTGTGTATCAGGTGAATTTGATGAGTGGAAGAAAGGAACCTCTTCGGATCTCAAGCTACAGTGCAGAAAATGTACGTGCAGTGACATTGAGGTGTGGGGTTGCGTGGCTCAATAATGCGTGCTGAAATGTACGTTTCGGAGTGGATCGAGTATATTAATTGTGTTGTTTGATATGGACTATGACTATAAGTATGGATTTATCGGCAATTTTTTTCCCCCATAAAAAAAATGCTCATCCAAACAACGTGCTAAATTGAATAGTAGAAAATGATTTTTCTTTTTTTCCTTTTTTTTGGCATTTTTTATATTGTTATTGCTAATTTTGATAGTTTACAAGTTTCCATGAATATTATCATCTTAAAAACATGTAGAAAATTTTATAACTAGTGGCAACCTGACTATGGACGAGATAGACGATTGCTTAAGACCCCACTTTGGTGAGAACACCAAATTATGCTATATTTATATGATAGAGCAATGCTATAAGTACAAATTGTTTTCTATAGAATTGGTACAGGAAAACAACTGTTCTCTTGTGATTTGCTAGCAATGACAACAACTAATTACAAGAAGACAGTTGTCTTTTTGTACCAATTCTATTAAAAAAAATTGTACTTGTAGATTAATTCTATATGATAAGTTTACTCAACACATGAGAAAGTTGTACCAATCAAATGTGAGTCTAACATGTGTATCTTAAGTATAAAGCAACTTTTTCACACACGCATAGAGTAATGGGAATTTCCATAGGACGGGAAGACCGCCATATGTCCAACAAACTTTTAGATCACTATCTATGATTAATGTCGAGTCATTAAGATTAAAGAGTATTCATGCTTTTAACTTGTACATAAAAAAAGCTCCATGTAAGGCAACAAAGTTGATTAAGTTTGTGAGGACAAAAATTCAAGAGAATGATGATTTTAATGGTCTCTTGAACTTTCTACAAATTTAAACTAGTAGTAGGATCTGTGATCAATCTTGATAGTAAGAGTAAGTCCTTCCCCCTCACAAGCAGGGTTCTTATTTTATTTGTCCATGATCTAGAGCTTGAAGTTTGAATTTTTTTTTTTCAACGACACACCACTGAAATCTAAATAGCGCAGGTTAATAGTATTAACATTTACTCGAATGATACAATATGATAAGAAGCGTAAAAGAACTACTAGTAAAAATCAATAAACATTACTAAGTTAAACAAAAGAAGAAATCAAGGACTAATCAAACTGAAAAGCTTTTCAAAGAATCAAAATTTAATGTCAATTGACTGCAGTGAGATTTGGACAGTTGGACCAACTAATTATTAATGAGTCAATCCAACCATCTCGCTAAAACCCAGAGAAAAAACCAGAAATGTCAAACCTAAATCCCAACAAATTAGAACGAATGAGTTGTTTTATATTGCCCCGTCGCCATATTTTATCATAATAATTTTATTATTACTTTACTACTTAGCCCCTGTCTGGCCGTGATTTTTTAATGGATTTTCAACAATTTTCTTACTGTTGAGTCCAACTGTCGATCCCACAAAAGAAAGGGTCAGCCAAAAATTTCGGCCACAACGATAGGAAAATTCATTATTTTCAGCCAATAATCTGCACCAGACGGACTTTAAATGACAAACTAAGCAAGCGTAAGCATCAGCACCCTTTCCTTGTAAACAAACAAGGAAAAGAAAAACTAAAGCTTGAAGAATGCTTTTTGCACGCTTCAATCACGAGAACGGGGATTTTAATGGTCTCTTGAACTTCCTAATAATTAAAAATTCGAATTCACATACAACAGAGCAAGTCGATGCTATTAGCTGCAGCAATGAAGATAAAAACCAAAATATGCTCAATCAATTTTTTAAGATCAGAATTTCAAATTTAAACAATTAAAAACCCGAAATTCAAAATTATCAAGCAAACAAAAAATCCAAGTAAAAATTGAAAAATAAATTGAATTAACGAAAAAAATAAAATGAGAGCTTACTTGGAGTAAGAACGCGGTGTTGAAACCATGAAGAACCTGGGAGATCTGATGCTGCCCATTTGTGGAAGAACAAAAAATGAGTATTTTCAGGATTGACAGTTTACGGAATTCAGACTCAGCTTCAAAGCCATTTCTATTCTCGATTTCTCTCACAAATTCTGGTTTTTATTTGTTTAAAAGTTTTGTTTCCTACAGCAAAACAGTGCCCGTTACGGGATTTTTGAGGCTAATGGCGAATTTCACCCATAATTATAGCATGCATGTAAAATTTATAAATGTATCATGGAGTCAATAGCTAACTTATTAATTTAAAACTTAACAATAAAACAAAAAATAAAAATATATTATATAAAAGTTTTATATTATAATCAAATAACAAAGTCGAAAAATTCCAAACGATCGGTTAAATACTATTTGTCTTGTAACTTTAGATACAAAAATATTAATCAAATTTGAATAACCACATGTTCAACCATTTTTATTCTCAATTGATAACATAGTTAATCCATTCAATCTTTTTTGTGATATGGTTGATCGAAGATAAGATATGGTTAACGAAATTTTGTAAGTAATATAACATTTAATATGTTTTCAAATATTGTAGCACATCAATTGCTTTCATTGCTTTACTTAATATAAAGCACCTCAAGATATGCAACTGAGAATATAAATCATCTTTATTAATATTTGAACATCCATTATGTTTTAGATAACTCTCAATATTCGTACAAAACTTCAACAAATTGAAAAAAGTTGTACGCCTTAACCTTTTCAAATATGAGAAAAATAAAAATATCTTTTCATATTATTTAAATTGTTCAAATCAAATCTTAGAGAAGATGGAGTTTGATTATTTATAAAAAGAAAGTATTCAACAATAAAAGATTATTTAATTAATTAATTTACATCATAATTACTACTTCCGTTAAATTGCTTCTTTGTTCAAATTATACATTTTTCTCGAAAAATACAACTTCAATTTCAATTTTACTTTCCCTTTTTGTCGATTTAATCATGACAATAGAAAAATTCAATTTCTTTATGATCCTTGAGAAATGAAACAAATACTTGTAAGAGGTCGATAGCATCATCAATATCCATATTTGCGATTTGAAGAAATTTACTCATAATATTGGTTGTATGCAACAATATGTACTAAATTACCATGTCAAACAAGAACTCAAAATCCTAAAATTCATATGTCGATAAAGACTCGATTTCGCTATTTGTTTTAGGATTTTCGTTAATTTCTATCAAATCAAGTAAAACGTCTCCTATTTTAAACAATTAAATAAAATAAAATACTATCTATGTAATGAACAAGTTTAGAATAATTAAGAAATCACTGTAATATGAGTTTTGTAAATTATAAATCACTTGTCCCTTTTTGTTACTTTTTCTCACACTGAAAAAATATTTTAGAGAAAACTTCATATCTAAGATATTAAGTATGATCAATTTCAAAACTAAGAAAAAAAGTTTAAAATTTCAAGATTCGGATGTTAATTATTTTTATTTAAGAATAATTAATTAAATATATTAATTTCACAATTTTGTACTGTTTGATCACAAATTATTTTTCAATCACAAACAAAATTTTTTATAGGTTACATATTACAAAATTTATTAATCACAACTTAAAATTTTAGGTCACAATCTCAAATAATTGATTTATTGATAACAAATTAACCAATTTATTAGTCACAATATCAGACTTCCCACCCCGTGCACCCCACCCACCACCACCACCACACAAACGCCAGCAAACAAATCAGATTCAAATCACCACGACGACTACCAACACTACCACCTCACAAGCGTCATCAACATCAACACCACCGCCAAGAACTATAAATACAATTAAAAAACACTTCAACGCCACGAGATCGAACAGTACAGTACAACAGGTCGCGCAGAAGCATCGATGCACTAGATACGCAACATCGCTCATCGAAAAGTGTAGTGCAAACTAGTCGCGCAATGTACCAAATCTCGCAGCGTTGCGCGCAATGCATTACGATCGCTGTTGCAGCGCCGCTAATGCACAAAGGCAGCTTGTTTCGCGCGAGTTCATCGCTAACAATTAAAAAGGGATAAGACGATTGTGTAAGGGACAAACCTCTTAAGACAAAGTCCCAAAAAGGGGTGTTCTTTATTGGCGATGTCTTTACAATCGAAAAGTAAAAACAGAATGCCTCCAAGGGGCGCAAGCACACGAGTTATTGAAAGAAGTGTTTAAATCTAAACTAAGAACTTTAAAATTACATGTTCTCTGTTCGAGAGTTTTTTGATTCGAGCCTTTTGCTCTATGTCTTTTCTTCCTTTTATACTCCCTGGATGATCTCTTTGTGATCAACCGCCTAAAAACTGCTTGATTATTCTATAATTGCCCACTTTCCTCATAATTGCCAACTTGTCATGGAATTGCCTTTTTTAATTGCTGCCATTACTCTTTGTCGTTCAACCGTTTTCGATTGAATTCCTTGAATCGTGGAACGTGATAGGACTGCCTAATAACTGCTTTGATAACTGCGCTTCTTGATAACCATAATACTTCATGTTTGCTAAAACCTTGGGCGACTCGAAGGTTTGGGCGAGAA
>NC_036247.1:13598162-13611234 GCF_002742605.1 Olea europaea var. sylvestris | reverse complement strand
GGATTTAGGACTGAGGGATTATGTCCCACAATTATCCTAGTTTGAAAGTGGTTTGCAAGAGGCAGAACCGGTTGACATATTTGGCCTACTAACTTATTCATTATTTAGTTCAAAGTGTTTAGTTGTTTGGCCATGTTGTCATAATGTGCATTCCCATTTTGGGTAAATCTTTCCATATTATGAATATTTCGAAGATTTACTTGTTCAACGACATCTTGTGTTAGTTCTCCAAGTAGTGCACGCACAGTTCGAGGACTCAACTCTGTCATTGGTTCGTAACAACTGTTATTGCTCTGATTCTATCCATCTGTTCGTGGAGAGGCATGCTGCTCCTCATATCGCTCGATCAAAGACTAGACTCCTCCCTGACTTGCTGCTTCCTTATCGGATCTTTGAGGCATATTGTTTCACCTTTTGTATTTTCAACACCAAACACCACTGTCCCATCGGGCGTGCCAAGTTGTTTCTCGCGGGTTCGTCGCTAACAATTAAAAAGCAATCAAACGATTGTGTAAGGGACAACCCTCTTGAGACAAAATCCCAAAAATGGGTGTTCTTTATTGGCGATATCTTTACAATCGGAAAGTAAAAACAGAATGCCTCCAAGGGACGCAAGCACACGAGTTACTGAAAGAAGTGTTTAAATCTAAACTAAGAAATTTAAAATTACATATTCTCTGTTCGAGAGTTTTTTGATTCGGGCCTTTTGCTCTATGTCTTTTCTTCCTTTTATCCTCCCCGGATGATCTCTTTGTGATCAACCGCCTAAAAACTGCTTGATCGTTCTATAACTGCCCACTTTCCTCGTAATGACTAACTTGTTATAGAACTGCCTTTTTTTAACTACTCTCATTACTCTTTGTCGTTCAACCGTTTTCGATTGAATTTCTTGAATCGTGAAATGTGATAGGGCTGCTTAATAATTGCTTTGATAAACTACGCTTCTTGATAACCATAACACTTTATGTTTGCTAAAACCTTGGGCGACTCGAAGGTTTGGGCGAGAATAGAGTAGCAGCTCTGGGCGACTGATAGCATTCCATTCGCTCAGATCCTGGGCGACTTGTAAGTTTGGGCGATGGTGTTACCGCGTTCACGAGCCTCCCTATTTGGGCCTTCATCCTGAATTATCTGATTGGACTTCATTTTTTGGGCTATCTAATTTGGGGATCCTCCAATTGGGTTTCATTCCTTGGGCCGTTCGATTTGGGCTGAATTTTTATGTGTCAACACAGCTATTACAGTTGCACTCATGCTGCGCGCAGTGATTCTCTTGATTGCGATGGAGAGAAGGTGAAAAGGTGGGATGCATGGTTTTATCGACGGCACTCTCCGCGTTAGCTTCAGGTGGTGTCATCAACAGTGCTTTCCGACGATGACTTTCGACAACAATTTCTGGTGGTTGAAAACTTGAAATAGAGAGATGAGATAAGGTCTGATAGAGTGAGAATAGAGATAATAGAGAGGATGAAAATGGTTAGGGTTTTGGGTGCATGGTTATATATGGGTTTGAGATGCATATGTATATTTATTTTTGTAATATAATTAATTAATATTTAAAATATCAATTATAATCTGATTTTTGAAAAAAAAAAATTAATAAATCTTAATTTTGAATTCAAGAATTTAAAATTTTGGCTTGCTGTAATTTCCACAACATTTTATTTATAAATGGAATGTAATGGGCCTAATTATCAAATTTTTAATAAAAAAAATCATAGTAAACCTAATTTATTAAAAAAAATGATATGCTAAAATTTGAGGCCCTCTAATGTTAGGCTTGAGACCCGGGCCTCACTCATTTTTATGTAAAATTGGCCCCGCAGCAGAATATAGTGTTTGAGCGCGAGAGAGAGAGAGGCCATGGGGAAAGAGACCTGGTTGGAGTGGGAGGGACATTCAAAAGCGTATTTATGTGCAAATAATATCTTATATAATGACACTATTACCCTTCTTATAATCTCAATTTGCACATTCAATTATTCAAATTCATATAACGCCTTGTAATTGATTTTTTTTTTTTTTTTAATATTTTGGGTAAATAATAAGCATTAGTCCTAACAAAAGCAATTTCTCTCATTCCTAAAAATAAAAGGCAAAATAATCATTTGCTCCAATTAATTTTATAAATGATCATACTTCTGATCGCCCAACCATTTCCTTGTCTTATAGACTTATAGTGAGCATTGTCTCAATATTGAGTTTGTCTAGTGAAAGCGCGACAATCCTCTACAAGACTTTGTTTGAATTTTCACTCATGTTCATCTCTTTTCTTTTAGAAGAAAAGTGGCTTCTGCAGAATTTGTTTTCACAACAACATATTAAGCCTTCAATCTTTGATAAATGTCAAGCCTTGAAATGTCTCCTAAAATCTATAGTGTTCAATACTATCCATAAAATTGTATTATATATTTTCTTTAATCATCTCTAGTAAATTCATCAATTCCAAAACGACTTGAATTTTTCTTAAAATACTATCTGTACTAAACCCAACTATACATGAGAGGAAGGAAAACATGCCTAAATTCAGGATTTCTTTAAGAATATGTATTCATCATAGAATATTTTTAGCCCCTATTTGGTGGGAATTAAAATTAAAATTAGTCCCTGTTGTTGAAAAGTTGTGAAATTCATAAAATAAAATATATGGTTAATATTGATTGTTTGACTTTGATTTAATATTTTTTGATATATGTGTGTATTTAATGTCACAAGAGCTAATGTTAGAGATGAGACAAAATTGTGCAAAGACGTTGACAAAACGTAAGGTATTTAGGTGGCTCAACAATATGTATTTTGTTGAGTTCCAAGCGGATTCATGCAAAGGAAGTAGAATATCCATGTTTTGGTTCATTATTGGGCAATGTGCCACACTACCCCTACACTCATTCAAAGCCTTCCCTCACAAGAATATATACATGCACAATTTTTAGTTCGAATTTCGAATTGGGTTCGGCTTTTCCAATAAGGTCAAATGAGAGTATGGTATGATAAGCGTGTTTTATACACATATCTTTGTTTTTAAAAGCGATGCAGTATTTCTATCTGAGCCAATTTTTACTTAATTTAGTGTATTTTTTTATTTATAGGTAAATTTTGGACTTTTGAATGCAATTTACGTGAAAGGGACAATTTTGTGCTAGTTTAGATTTGATTCGAGGCAATTAATACTCAATCGAATTGCACGGAATAAATAAGAAGAATTAAGATAACAATTGAAAGAAAATCTCAACTTTCAAGAGTGAAATTCAATTTTTGAAAATTTTGAGAACTAAATTGCATACTTTTAAAACTTGAGACATGCCAGCTTCGAATTATTATGAAGTTTTGGATACAAATATAGAAGATTATGAAAGTTTTGGTATTAATACTGAAATTGGATAAAAGTTGAAAAAGGACCAAAGAGAAACAATATAAAAGTAGAGGACTAATTTGGAAGTGTTAAAAGTAAGAGGACAAAAAATGATGAAATAAAAAGTTGGAGGACTAAAATTAGTAAAGTAGAAATTTAGAGGACTTATTTGCAATTTCATGAAAGGAGAAAAGTAACGTGAAAAAGTATAATTGAGACCCAACAAATGCATTAGATTGTGAAAGTTTCTGAAATTTTTTAAATTTTACATGGGTACTTCAATATCCATTCGTGTATAAATCTTTCACCAAAGTAATTTTTTGTGGTACTTAGGTGGTGGCGAGATGCTCTTTCTCATTGTCCATCCAATTTTGTTGGGCAAGGAAATGGTAAACCTTACTGTTATCTAAACTGATGATAAATAACATTATCATTTCTCTTACATAAAGAATATTAGGATGACCTTATTTCGATTTGTTATAATATAAGAAAATAAAGAAAGATGGGCGTCCGTAAGTCTTTGTTATCGTCCAGTAACAATGACATCAGTGGATATGCCTTTTATTTTGAGAATGACTGAATGAGCTACCTTAAAATGTGTGTTTCTTGAATTCGTTTATCTTTATGTTTTGTTATTAATCACTTTTTATAGTACAAATTATTCATTCAGTCCATATGAACAAATTATGCTTAAGTAAATTCAATTGGTAGTACAAAGCCTTTAAAATGATCTAAGGTGAGGACAATTGTCACATAAATTTATATTAGACGTGGATTATGTGTAAGTGTTATGTCCTAAATCCAATCGATTTTGGATATAAACACTTTTTAATATATAGTTGATGTGATTTACGGTGGATCTATTATTTAATTAATTGATATTCAATTGAATAAAATAATAGAGTCCGTAGATTTAAATCTTAGCAATTTGTTAATCACAAAGAGTTGTGATTGTGAGATATATAAATTACATATTATTGAATTTTAAATCATTCGTGGTCGTAAATAATGATGAGATACGGATATCGTTATTACGGATAGACCATCACGTGTGACATTTCTTATTCGTGAAGTAAGTAATTGATCTCACAAGTTAAATTGTGGTGACACTTAAATGAACATGTGGATGTTTTATTATAAAACAAAGTATTGGAGACCTGCTGAGAGATTTCACGTGGATAACTATCTGAGTGTCAGTGGTTAATCTCTAATACTCGGTAGTGGAATTGGTCATTTGACTTGAGGTTGTCATAGTACCTTATATGAAGACAATCATGTTTTGACGGTGTTGGATATTGCTCTGCCAATGACCGCTAATACGACATTATTTGGGTATGTTTAGAATTGTATGAAGGTTGTAAATGACCAATAGAGGATTCGTCACTCTTAGCTAGTAAGAGATTATAATCTGCATTTCATTCAATTAAATCGATAACGAAATTCTTGGCCAAGGTGTACTCATAAGTCGAAACGGAGTTTTCGATTTATATTGACTTAATAGTGGAGTAAAAGAGATGATCGATAATCGAAGTTGACACACTTCCATATCTCGTAATTGATTGGATCATATTGACGAAGGGATTATAGTTTCACGGTAAATGAACGAGTTTGGTTTTGTCAAATCGCGTGATATTTGCCGTCACATGTATTGTCCCGACATATTGCTAGATGTCAATCTAGGACGGCGAGTGCGAATTGGTGATGAATTAAAAGGATATTTTTAATTTATTAATTTTGATTAGATCAAAATAATATTTCACATCATTAGGTATCGTGATCGGGAATCTGATGGGTCGCACACAAAAAAAAAAAGAATTGAAAAATTGTGATTTGTCAATTAATTAATTTAACAAGTATTGGATATTAATTGGGTTACTTATTTATATGCCTGAATTAATTAATTGACTGGATTTAATTAAATGAGTTAATTAAATATTGGATCGGGTCAGGCCAAGTCTGTTCGGACTTATATAAATATGAATAAGGTTTTCAAAATCTGTAGAGAATTCATTATTCTTGCTAGCATAAGAAGAAAACCATAATCCTATAATCTTGTTCTCTGTGTGAATCACTGTTGGAGACTGAACAATTGGATAGTTGTGAGAGGCAGATCAAGGTTGCTGGAAAAAAGAAAAAAGCAAAGGGTTTTGTAGATCTAGAAAAAAGTGTGACTTTTATCACAATTTCTATCTAAACACAAAGACGATTTATAGTGAGAATCGAAATCCCTTTTTTCTCCAAGACTCGTTAGGATATTAAACTGTCCTAATATTTTTCTCCAAGTAACGATTTTCAGTGTTTAGGTGGCTGTGAGGAACTTTGTCACTTTGTTTAATAAAATAAAAATGCATCCCAATAATTTCCTCTACCAACACTCGATCGAGCCTGTCACAAAGGGCTTGTCTAGTATGATTTACCTGATTAGCATGGTTTGCGGGCTATTGCATCAAATCGAAAGTTCATCCATTGCGTATCCAAAAGATAGCGATCGCGGGTCCTTCCATCATAAAAAAAAATAAAAATAATAATAATAATGCATCCCAATAAAAGTTAAATCCTCCATATCAATCAACCATCATTTCCTATAATCTTTATTAATTCACTGTACTGCAACAAAGATATCACAAAACCAATACAATCCGTTCGGGAAAACGTTAATGCAAACCTTAACAAACAGTAAACGAAACTTGAAAGAAATCACACAAATCTGTTAAACGGTTTTCTCCCAACTGTTGCAGGCATAGAAACAGTTGAATCCACACTCATGTCTCCTATAGAATACAAAGGCTGGTGTTTTTCCGATCCCTTCTGAGAAGTAGAATCTTTGTTTGATCCTTTATTCCACTTGAAAGGTCCGATGTTTGGCGTCAATGGAAATGAGAATCGCCTCTTTGAATCGTTACCTGGAGTTCCCAGGATTCTCTCCTTTGGATTGCTGTTTGCTCGCACCTTAGCTTTAGCCGAGACAGTAGGAGCCATGTAACTCGGAACAGAGAATGGAGGGCAACTTGTAAGGCTGTCATCATCTTTCAAGGGAACATCATAAGGCGAATTAGCTGCACTTGCTCTCTGTTTTGTATATTTCATACGAGTCGGGGTGTTTGCTACAGGTGGAGTTGTCCTAGATGGAGTGTGCATTTGCTTGGTTCTGACCGGGATTGCTGATTTTGATGACTTTGGCGTGAGAGATTCATGACCGTCAAAACCGAAATTATTCTGCTTATAGTTGCCAGCATGAAGTAGTGGACTTGGCTTGTGCTCTGAAATTGGCCTTGGAGGAGTTAGAGTAATCGTTTTCGCAGCAATTTGGCTCTCGGAAGTATTTGTTATAGGCAGCTGACGTTCTAACCAGTTCCACCACCAGGGCGATCCACTGGATCGGATGTCCAGAGCCGTCTGAGCAGATTTAGGATTTGCTTTCCATAACTGATATAGCATCAGAAAATCGATTTTTCATTACATTTACAGTTAATTTAACTTCCACTTTGGGCTAAAAAGGAAGTGTTCTCTTTGTACCTGGTGAGAATAGGCATAGGCCATACTTCTTTCTTTTTTAATGACAGCCTCCACCTTTTTCCTGATCCTCGTTTCTATTTCTTCTTTAGTTAGCAAGCTATCGTCCCAATCTTCATTTTGACCAGCCTTGGTCTAAGATCATAGCATATCAAATTGTTAGCCAAAACAACTACAATTGAGAGGCACGCAGCCACGATTAAGTATAACTCACCAGCTGGTTCTGTGACCATTGGCTCAGGGTACTCTCCACATCGTTCTTGTAAGCTTGGCGTTGAAGTGCTGTGTTTTCTAGCATTTGAATCCTTCGTGATTGAATTTGAGTTTGAACCCTGACCAAGAGCTGCATTTGTTTCATTGCATTCATCGTTTGTCGCTTCACGTTTTGGCCTCTTACCACTCCTTGAAGCCTCACTAACACCCTCAAAGCTCTGAAACTCCTCCTTGCCTACAGTATTAAAATCCCAGAGCTCAAATGAGTTGCACGAGTCATAATTTGTCCATCGAGATTAAAAAACCTCGACTGGAAGTCACTTTGAAGTTGAACAAGCCAAGGATGGCTTTTTAGTTGAACACAAACAGTTTGATTAACGTAAAAGTCACAATAGCTAATAGGTGAATATGTGAACGTTTTCATCAAAGAATTAAGCTTTGTTGCCAGATGAATTTGACATATTTATTGACAGAAGTAGAAGTGTACAAAATAATTGGATGTCATTGTTGACTGTTTTCTAAACAGTCCAATGAAATTATGCCACATGGCATTTTTTTTGTCATCCAGCATTTCATCCAAAATGTTTGCGTAGCATGGTTGTTCATCAAATGAATTCTATAAATTACTTGAGTTGGAAGATTACCAGGTACCCTCTATATGCTGCCTGGATCTTAATAGCTGAAAGGTGTTGGTTTGCTGGAGTTGGTTCTGGCCTGTAAGCATAGCTAATTTCCTCTCGTACTCGAGTTACCTTAGGAGAAGCAGATTTAGGAGAAGCAGCCCGGGGAGAAACAACTTTAGGAGAGACAGGCCTCAAGGATGAGAACCTGGGAGAAGCAACCTTCGGGGAATGAAATTTACGTGAAGCAACTCTGGGTGAAGCAACCCCGGGTGAGGAAAGCCTCCCCGGTACAAAAGTTGGTGTTATTGGCTGTTCAGAAGATGTAGTATGCCTATTGAGCAGCTGATCTGCTTCCCCCAATATTTGCTCAATACTGCTTGGCTCCCGGAACAGGGGAATGAATGATTTCGTCTCTCCATGCTTTAATATTCCCCGGGCTTTCTTCTTTTCCTTGACGCTTTTCTTATTTGATTCCTGCAATAGTTTATTGTAGTTAGAAGACATTATATGTACTTGACAAAATATTATAGAACACTAGTCGATTTGGACGAAGAAATAAGCTCTTTCCATGGTTTTAAGACGGATAAAACTTACATTGGTTAGCTTCTCCTTTGAATTGAGTGTAAAAACCTTTTTGATGGCTGAAAACCAGCTTCCTTTCTTTCCCATGTTTCTAGCATTACTGATATCCTCTGGATAAGCAGAAAAAATTCGACAGTTTAGTTCTTAAGATCCCATGTTTCTTTGTACAATTGTTTGTTTAAGGCATTCGACTTTGAAATAAAGACCGAATACACTTTTTTACCCAGAAAAGAGAGGATCTGATAATTAAAATTAGCTGGGAATCATCTCAAAAATTTACAGAGGACTAAATGAGAATGAAAAACACGAACCCAAAATTCTCTTAAATAAATTTTGCACGCGGACATGAAGAGACATGTTAAAGACGAAAAATACAAAAAGGCTTGGACATTTGAATGATTCATGTAGTTAATATAATCGAAGTCATTCTTGTAGCAGTTACTAAAATGAAAGACAAACATGCAGTAATTCAAGAGAGAAACAAGGGAAGTTTACTCACAGAAGAGGTAACAGAGAACTTTCCACCAAATATTAGTGAAGAAAAAATGCATATTTTACAAAAATTTACCAGCAAAGTGCACAAACACAAGAATCCTATGCATGAAATTGAATAAATTAAAAAGAAAAATTACCTGAACTATTTCTTCAACCTTCAAAAGCCTTTCAAAAAGCTTCTAGATTTTTTGTGTGTGTTTAAAAAAAAAAAAAAAAAAAAAAGAATTTCTGATTTTGGGCTGCAGAGTCTAGCCTATTTCTCCCTTACTACACCATAAAATTCTCCTTTCCTTCATTCTATTTCCTTTTTACAGTTCCTATCTGTTGGGTTGTGGGTATTGAATTTAGAATCTGTCTCTTGCTTGCAAAAGATGATAACTTTTTATTTTAGGTGCTGGCCTTTTAGCTTTTATGTACTTATAATTTACTTATTTTTTGACATGATGATTGATGATGAAAGGTATATGTTATGTGAGAGGCAAGCACTCAATGACTTTGGCCTACCTCAACTAACTTTTCTTCAATGGCAAGACTATTTTCCACAGAAATGAAAATTCCATTCTTCACCCACTCATTTTAAACAGCTGTTAGGTTGAGCAGTTGAGTTTTTTCTGTGTTTATTTTGACTATATTATCAATTTATCATTATCAGGTTAGTGTGAAAATGATGTTTATATGTTTAACAACAAAAAGTGAAGAATAAGGTGGAACCACATAAATAGTGCTTTGATAAACGATATGGAATTATAGGATTTGTGTAGTATTTTTAAACTATATAGGTTGGAAAGTTAAATATAGAGAGTAGCGGGAGCTTATAAGAAAGAATAAAATCTCACGGAAATTCAAACCTTATTATTTGCTCAAGAGTCATGAATGTCAATAAATAGATAATTTTGAGAGAAACTTCTCAAAAATATTTGTTATAATGAATATCAACTCTCCGCTATTAAAGCAATAACAAAAATTAGAATAACAGACTAAATTCTAGATAATGACAAAAATTAAAGATAATGAAGAAAATCAAAATCCTTAATATTCATATATAATCTGTAATAAACGGAATTAAATTCGAATTATTGATAAAACGAAATTATCTAGAAAATCGAAAAACGTGTTTATTGCAAGTCGTCCAGGGCCCTAGAGACGGCAAAATTTAGGAATGATTTAATTTTTTTCCCCCTATAAAGGACAATTTAGGTACTAACCGTTCTTTTTCCCTCCCTCCCTTTTTTTTTAACAAAATGAAAATGAAAAGGTAACTTTAAGGCTGTTTGATTGTACTAAGTTTTCCATGAAAAATGGAAAATCAATTCCATTTTCCATCTTTTTGACAGCTTGATAGCTTTTTTTTTTTTTTTTTTCAAGGAATTAGTTTTTTTGTTTTTCTCGGGAACGAGTAATTTCCCATGTTTTCATGGAATTCAAATTCTCACCAAAATTGGTGAGAATTTGAATTCCAGGCCACTGTAGAGATTTTTTTTCGGTTTTTTTTTGTTGGCAATGGAAACAAATTTTAATAATTATTGTAAAAAAATATTTTCCTTTAATTGACAATTTTCAAGTAAAACAAAACCAAACGAATACCAAAAGATAGATGATTTTCTTGAATTTTTTTGGGCAATGGAAACAAATTTCATCCTCAATATCTACAGAATATATTCCTTTAATTGACAATTTTCATATAAAACAAAGTCAAACGAACAACAAAAAACACTTTTATTTCAACATTTTCTACGTGAAAAATTATACCAATCAAACATAATAATTTACAATTCTCAGGAAAACAATTTCTGGACAATTCAATTCCCTGGAATTCGTTTTCAATTCAATTCGATTCGATTCCATTTTTACAATCAAACGAACCCTAAGAGATATATGTATAATAATCAATTACTTAAAAATGAAAAAACAGAACATAATTCCAACGGTCAGATTCTCCAATGAAAAGGGACCATTTTGAAGGAAAAAGAGAGTTAAATTCCAGTGTGGTCCAGCCATATGGGCCATGTCTGTTGGGGTAATTAAGCTGTCTCAAATCTGCTTTTGACAACCCAAATAACGAGGAGTAGGGGCCTCTTAACTACTCTTTTACTTTCCTTCAAAACAAGTTCATAACAAAATTATTTATCTAAGAATTCCATCTTCTTACTTCATACTAAAAAAAAAGTTTTTTAGTCGACCTCGATATGTCTATACTCTGCTTTTTGCAAGTTCATATGAGTTATGCCAATCCCTCCACTAATTTTATATTTCGTTAAAAATAGTATGTGTTGATAATATTTAGTGTATGTTTGAATCACATTATTCCAAAAAAATGCATTCTTAAATAGTGATTTGATATCATTTCAATCACACATTCTTTAATAAAATAATATTACACACAAATCAAAATTTTTTCCTTATTTTTTAATCACACATTTCACATCAATACACTATTCAAAAATGCATTATTATCAAAATAATGTCGCTCAAACACCCCCTTAGTGTCATCCGAAATTGTTTTGTACGTTTTAAATTTGGAACTAAGTTACGGCTAACTTCTTTGAAACTATAATAGTATCAATAAGTAAACATTAACAAGATTGCAATGACTATTCCATCAAATTAATGGTTAGATGATAAAGACAACCTATCTAAATGTCACAAACATATGATGGATACTAGGAATTAATATAGATAGCTAATGATAGATACAATCATGTGTAAATTGCTTATTGTGACAGTCACAATTAAAATTAATTCTTTTAGAAGGAAACCATTTTTGATGAATTAAAAAATGTATCTTGTTGATATTATTTAATTCCTTTACTAACCACTTTGTGGAAAATATATGTGAGACCTACATTTTGCATTGGTATTGAACATACCAAACCCTGGTAGTAGGTAGGTTAATATCGAAGAATAGCTAAAAAAATAAAAAAAATGTCGCAAATTAGATAAATTTATTTGTTTATATTGTATCTTAAATGCTATATCTCACGTGTAAATTAAATTTATTGTTTAAGCAAATCATTGCTTGTATTTCCAGTCATGGGATCAGAAGTATGTTAGTCTGAAAAGCGAAGTCAATGCAAATGATATGATGATTGTGTTTCACAAATAATTCATTTGTCAAGTTGTACATGTATTCATTGTTGGTCCATCCTAAAGCCATTCTAAATTCTAATGTGCATTGAAATTAAGCCATTTTAAGATTTGTCGTTGCTGAAATTTTTCAATTAATTTAAATACAAGTGAATATTGACACGATTGTGCTTTGCACCAGGGACGGATTGCGGGGGACTGAACTGGGCTGTAGTTCCCCCACGCCACCCACTAAGCCCAAGAAGTTTTTTAAGAGTATTTTTTTTATATATATAAAATCAGTTTTTTTATGTGTAATTTTTTTTTTTTTTGCGTATTAGTCTAGTTTGAAATTTTTTAGCTAGGTCTAGATCCAATCCTGGATCTATTCGTACTTGGCACTAGTGTTTATGTACTTTTAACATTCGTTTCTTAATATACAATAATTATTCTCGTAAATATTTGTTCAAAGGACATAGTGAAAATCTACAACATATAAGAATATGGATGGGATGGGAAACATTAGATTTTCCATTTTGTCATAATTTTTTTTTTTTTCGTTTTACCAATAAGGTCTACGACTGTTAAATGAACGAAATTGGACCGAACTGCTTGGCTCACTCACTGTAGGGCTCGAGCTTCGCCCCCATGTGAGCCGGCTTGTGCTGTGTAGTGGGCACTCGAGCTGGAGTGGTTTGCTTCACCAAATATGTTCCCGGCTCATCCCATACAATATATACATATAAGCTAAATATTTTCTCATTTTATATATATTCTGTTTAGCACGGAGTTGAATAATATTTCAATAATTGAATCTTCTCATCAAGCGAATAAAAGGAATAGGATAAATCACCATTATCTCAATCCAATTGTTACATGGATTTACAAGCATTCATTATAACCAGAAAAAAAAATCCTAAACAAAATAATATAATGAGATTCAAGGAAAATACATCGATTCTCTAACATATATAAATATGTTGTTTGATCATTTTCTAATGAGATTTGGACCAATACAAACTTATTTTAGTACTAATTATTACCTATTCACTCTCCTATGCTTTGTATGGGAGGAATGATGGAGCTTAGAAAAGAGGAATCTTGATTCCATACAGAAAATGATTTGTCCAGTTACAAGTCAAAGACAAACAATAAGTCCTGATTAAGTCATGCTTTAATCTAACATCATACTGATTCAACAATTTGGTTTTTTTTTTTTTTTTTTTTTTTT
>NC_036247.1:13553875-13597976 GCF_002742605.1 Olea europaea var. sylvestris | reverse complement strand
AAAACAAAAAACTATATTAAATAAGTCTTCAACAATTCATTTGCTCTTCCTCAAATTTCCCACTCATTTCAACCACGGTAGCTCAAAAATGGAATTTATCTACAATAATATTAAAATGTGAGGATGCGCAAGAAACATCAAATTTTCATTTTTTTTCCTTATTTATTTATTTATCTATGACCGATAAATTATAATAATGCCTTCACAAATAGTTGACTTCCAGAATTATCACTAATAAGGTATTTAAATCTCCTTGTACTCTACATTTATTGGGTTTGTGTTATTTAATAAATTAATGTAATATAATATTTTGTATCATTAATGTTTGAACGTGTGATATATGAATAACTTTTTACCAAATTTATTAATTATGTCTTCCTAATTTAATTTATTGACATTAAGATAAGAATGAGAAAAAATAAAAAAATAAAAAACCTGAAAACTCAGCCCTAGAAATCTTAATCAACCCATTAATGTCGATAAGGTGATTATCCTTTGTATTTTATGTATTATTATTGACGTGTATATGAGTCCCGATGTTTATAAAATTAACTGCATGAGCCTGCACTAGGTTCAACCCTTTTCTATTAATTTCTGTAAATCACCTCTGATTCCTATTAGATTCAATTTTTATACGTTATCAATGTTGGCGTGAGCTGTTAGAAATCTTTTTCTGGAAACATAAATCATATATAATTGTATCATTTTAAGGGAATAGAATTAGGCAATTATGTGTAGAATCAATTAATTAGCTACAGATTTATGATTATCCAAAATTAGGAGTTTTTTTTCCTATATAAACTCTGTAACCCACCTATTGACCGTATAAATGAAAATTACCTCTTGTGTGTATTGTGACATGGTATCAGAGCAGGACACACGGTCCTGGTTCCTCTTCTCCAAGTTACCTGTAGCCCGATTCTTGTGAACATTTTCACAAACACATGGAAGACCCCAACTTCATCACCGATCCCAGCCAATCTTCACCTAATTCTGATGCTATACTTACAGATATTTCCACCAAAATTTCTGAAGCCTTAACCAAGACACACATATCAACCCCACTCACTGAAAATTCGCCCCAGATTGGTATCAAATTGAATGATACAAACTATGGCCTATGGTCCCAGGTTATGGAAATGTATATTTTCGGGATAGATAAACTGGGTTACATTAATGGAGATACACCTCCACCCCTACCGACTGATCCCTCCTTCCGAAAATGGCAAACTGAGAATGCCATTGTCAAAGGATGGATTATCAATTCGTTGGACCCTGTTCTGATTGGCAATTTCATTCGTTTCCACACTGCTAAGGAAGTCTGGGATGCTATTGCCACTACATACTTTGATGGGAATGATAAATCCCAAGTCTATGATCTTCGACGAAGGGTGAGTCGCCTAAGACAAGTAGGCGGATCTGTGGAGAAATATTACACTGAACTGCAGGGGTTGTGGGGCGAAATTGACTTCCGTCACCCAAATCCGATGAAGTGTGCCGCTAACATCTGCCACTTCAATAATTTGACTCAGGAAGACAGAGTTTACACCTTTCTTGATGGGCTCGATGAACGTCTCGATAGCATCCGTAGTGGAGTTTTGCAGATGGACCCGTTTCCTACCGTTGAGCAGGCGTATGTGTACGTCCGTCATGAGGCACTGCGACAAGTAGTCATGGTTTCTACAAACTCCGACAATGGTCTTCCTGGAGCGTTCTTGGCAACCAAAGGCGTGAAGATGGGATCATTTGCTGTTGCTGGAATAAATTCTTTAAAGGGAGACCCAAATAAAAGTGGTGGAGGCCCAAATAAAAAAAGGCCAAATAAGTTAAAGGGTTTGGACGAGGAAATTAAGGGTTCATACTGTGGAAATAACAAGCATGCACGAGAAAACTGCTTTAAACTTAATGGATACCCCGATTGGTAGCATGAGTTGCAGGAAAAAAAGAACAAAAATGGGACGGGCACCAATAAGCAAATAGGTAAGGCGGCCGTGGCAACATCTGACTCTCAACTATCTTTGATTCCTGAAAATGATTATTTTCAGGATACGGACCCCTCATCAGAACCAGGTAATTTTGGTTCAGCTTGTGTTACATCCTCCTGTGACAAGAATAATAATTTATGGTTACTTGACTCCGGGGCAACTGATCATATGACTTATAATGAAAGAGATTTTATTCAGAGGACCTCACCTCGACGCAACAGGGTTGCGAATGCAAATGGAGTTATTTCCCTAGTCACCGGGGCTGGCTCTGTATCTCTGTCTCTCTCTCTACATTTATCCCACACTTTACTTGTTCCATCACTCTCACATAAATTATTGTTTGTAAGCCAAGTGACGGCTGAATTAAATTGCGTGGTACTTATTTATCCAACCTTTTGTCTTCTTCAGGATATTCTCACAAAGGAGATACTTAGACGTGGTACTAAGAGAGAGGGGTTATACTACATGGAGGATTTCAGTGTCGGTCGCACTCATCATGTTCAGAGTAATGTGAAGGAACGATAGATTTGGATGTGGCATCGTCATCTTGGGCATCCATCATTCGGTTATTTAAAGCATTTATTACCTAGCCTTTTTTCGAATAAGGAAGTTTCTGATTTTAAATGTAATACCTGCATTTTAGCGAAAAGGCAACGCACTTCTTATCAATCAAGCATGAATAAACATAGTATTCCTTTTTTCCTAGTACATTCTGATGTGTGGGGCCCTTCACCTATTGCTACAAGGTTTGGGGTTCGTTGGTTTGTTACATTTATTGATGACTGCACTCGCATGACCTGGCTCTATCTACTAAAAAATAAAGATGAAGTGTTCAAAATATTTCAGTCATTCCATGCCATGATTCAAACTCAGTTCTCTGCCAAACTAAGAGTTCTTCGTTCCGATAATGGTGGTGAATTTATCAACCAACGGTTTCGCACTTACTTTGAACAACACGGTCTCATTCATGAGACGTCTTGCCCTCAAACCCCTCAACAAAACGGCGTTGCTGAACGGAAAAATCGACATATTCTTGAAATTGGAAGAGCTCTCCTTCATGGAACCTATGTTCCAAACTGTTACTGGCCTGATGCAGTGTCCACAACTGTATACTTACTCAATCGGATGCCCTCTAAAGTCTTAAATTTTAAAACTCCACTCCAGGTCCTATCATCCCATGTTGCTCTACCACCAACTCCAATGCTCTCTCCTCGAGTATTTGGTTGTGTGGCCTATGTACATCTTCACAAGAATCAACGGATAAAACTTGACCCATGTGCTCTCTGATGTTTTTTTGTGGGATATGCTACACATCAAAAGGGCTATCGATGCCATGATCCATCCTCCAAACGGACCTATGTAACTATGGATGTTACCTTCTCGGAGTTTGACACATTTTTTTCTCCAACATCCAATTCTCCTCTCAGTGGGAGACAAGGGATGAAGAGTTGAATTGGTCGAAGTTTGAGTGGTCAAATAATACTGAGATAGAGACAGCTCCGATAGATATTGATTTAAGGAATGATATGACTCAAGATCCGGAACCAACTGTAGAAGCTGAACCAAACTCCACCGAACCAGAGCCCCCTTTCTCTTCAGTATCCACAGGCCCATCTCCTGAGAATATCTCTGAGGTAAGCACTCCTTCACATATAAGCAATTTAGATACTCCTGGTGGCTATAATTTACCTTTCAGGCATAATCGAAGCAAACCGCTAAGCAAATACTCTCCAGACATTGAAAAACGAAGATCAAGATATCCAGTTGCCAACTATGTATCCACCACGAAGTTATCTGATCCACTGAAAGCTTTTGTACATGTTCTCTCTCCTAATCATGTTCCAACAGGAATTCAGGATGCCTTATCAGATTCCAAATGGACTCAGGCAATAAAAGATGAGATGGAGGCACTAGTAAAGAATAAAACGTGGATACTAGTTCCATTACCTGAAGGAAAGAAGACAGTAGGATGCAGATGGATATTTTCCATCAAACACAAGGCAGATGGATCTATTGAGCGGTACAAAGCAAGGCTAGTCGCGAAGGGGTATACACAGACATATGGGATAGAGTACCAAGAGACGTTTTCACCAGTTGCTAAACTAAACACTATTAGAATACTATTGTACCTCGCTGCTAATCTTGACTGGCCACTATATCAGCTTGATGTGAAGAATGCATTTCTTCATGGTGACCTCGAAGAAGAAGTCTATATGGACCTCTTTCCGGGCTATACAGGGTCTTCACAAAATGTCGTGTGTAAATTGCAGCGAGCATTATATGACTTGAAGCAGTCACCTCGAGCATGGTTTGGACGATTTAGTGTGGCAATGAAGAAATATGGGTTCAAATAGAGTGACTCAGACCATACATTCTTTCTTAAGTATAATGGAGGTAAAGTAACTACATTGATAGTGTATGTGGATGACATGATTATCACAGGGGATGATAAAGAAGAGATATCCAGAATTCAGAAACAGCTGGCGTCTGAGTTCGAGATAAAGAACTTGGGAGGCCTCAAGTATTTTCTGGGAATTGAAGTGGTTAGATCAAGACAAGGCATATTCCTATCCCAAAGAAAATATGTGCTAGACTTGCTGGTTGAGGTGGGGATGTTGGAATGTAAACCAGCAGATACTCCTATCACTCAAAACCTTAAGCTGAGTGAGTGTTCAGATCAAGTGCCAACGGATAAAGGGAGATATCAAAAATTAGTTGACAAACTTATATACTTGTCTCATACTCGTCCAGATATTACCTATGCCGTAAGTGTAGTTAGCTAGTTTATGCATAGCCCTAGCAAAGACCACATGGATGCTGTGACTCGAATACTTCGATATCTAAAGTCCTCATCAGGGAGGGGACTGATGTTTTCAAAGAATGATCACTTGAAAGTTGATGGCTATACAGATGCAGATTGGGCGGGGAACATTTCAGATAGGAGGTCTACCTCAGGCTACTTCATGTTTGTAGGCGGTAATCTCGTTACATGGAGAAGTAAGAAGCAAAAAGTGGTATCATTATCGAGTGCTGAAGCGGAGTTTCGTGGAATGGCAAAAGGACTTTGTGAACTCCTCTGGATCAGAAAACTGCTCACTGAACTTGGCTTTGCTCCTAGTACTGAGATGGATCTATACTGTGACAACAAAGTTGCCATTGCCATATCTCATGACCCGGTTCAACATGATAGAACAAAACATGTGGAAATAGATCGACACTTCATCAAGGAAAACTTGGTAGCAAAGACAATTCGTTTCCCTTTTGTAAAGTTCGAGGATCAACTAGCAGACATACTCACAAAGACAGTTTCAAGCAAGGACTTTCACAACTCACTTGACAAGTTGGGCATCAGAGACCTGTATGCATCAACTTGAGGGGGAGTGTTGGCGTGAGCTGTTAGAAATCTTTTTCTGGAAACATAAATCATATATAATTGTATCATTTTAAGGGAATAGAATTAGGCAATTATGTGTAGAATCAATTAATTAGCTACGGATTTGTGATTATCCAAAATTAGGAGTTTTTTTTTTCCAATATAAACTCTGTAACCCACCTATTGACCGTATGAATGAAAATTACCTCTTGTGTGTATTGTGACAATCAAGGCTATCAAATTTGCATGGTGTCCTCAATTGAGGTTTTGATCCATTTTAAAAATCATTCTAAATCCAGGTGTGTCACAACTGAGATTTATGAAATCCTTTAAAATTTCGGTGTTCTCAATAATTCATGAATTTATAAGAATTTCATTAATATAGAGATTTAAAAACTTTTGAATGAATTTCAAACTTAAAAATATATATATAACAAATTCTTTTAAAATTTCACTATTTTTAATGAGATTCTTATGAATTTTGTGAAAATATATTCAAATTCACGAAATTCATTACAATTTATAATCTTTCAAAATCATCAAAATCTCAATTGAGGACACCTCCTTGATTTAGACGGAAAGTTTGCAAGTTTTTCAAAGAATTCTATGAATTACATCATTACATTTTGCAATTTCTAAAAGATGAGGATTGACAGCATCTTTTACTTTTCAATAGGTATAAATATGGAGAATCAGAACAGAATGAAAAGATATTTCATACTCCCATCAAAGGATAGAAGAAAAAGGATTTACAATCGAGAGAATCAAGAACCAAAAAAATAAAAATAAAAATGATTGTACTACTAAAGACGTGTTTAACAATTTCATACAAAATTGAAGGTATGATTAATGAATTATTCTAAGTTAGTGACTTTAAATATTGAATGTAAAATAATTGTGCGCGAACTACCAACATTTTGTTGCTCGAGTATTAGACAAGTATTACATAATCTAAAATATTAAAATAAATATTTTGTCTTTTCATTTCATAATATGACGATATTATACTTTTATGATTCGATACAATTTAATAAGACTGGAGTACCGAATGAATTCAACTTTTTGTTTCTTCCCAATTGAAATAATGTGTTTTTTTTTTAGAAAAAATAAAAAGAAAAAACATTAAGGCCTATAACAACATTTTCATATTCACTTCTTTTGGAATAAACATACATAAAACGGTGGCTTCTTCGAATAAAAATGTTTACACGTTTAGAACGAAAGGACAAATTCACCATGTTGGAATGGCCTTTAAACAATCTACACCACAATGAACTACTTATTTTGTCAAGATTAAATTTAGAAATATACTTATAATTTGTCAATTATCATAAAATCTTGAGCAAAAACTACGAAGTTTCAGTCATACTGTTGACCCGAATTTTTTATTACATAATCACTATCCTTGATTACAAGTAATTACACTTTCTCCATCTCTCTTATGTATATTGGCTTGTTAACCTAGTTCCCATTATTCACTCATCATCCAGGGCTTTCTTAGAAATACTTAAATGGGACGATCATATATGTTTGCATGAAAGGATCGTCCATTCAAATCATGACATATCAAATTCCAAATCATTCAAATCGCAATACTTTAGATACTAAGTGAATTACCTCAAATTCATAACCACTCAAATCATGACATCTCAAATTTCGAGTAGACAAGAAAAAACACAAAAGTAGGTGGATGGACCTACTCGGTATCCAAGTTATCGTGATTTGAAGTCCATTATTAACAAATTAAAGATGATTATTGAGTGATGAGTCGTTAACCTAATTTCCATTGACATCCTTAGTCAATCAATAATAATGTGTTTGGTGAATCAGATTATTATTTGTATAACAGTATTGCTTTGGACTTTGTAGACCTGCTGTCAAGCGAGCCCAGAAACACATTGCAGGGGATAGAATTTTAAGCCACTTAAGTAATTTACGGACTTAGCACTACAAGTCACATTTATTACCTTAGTAGTTATTGTGAGGGTGACAATGACAAGGTCGACTATATGAATTTTTCTTTATCAATCTACTCGGCTTGTGGGTACATCTATTAGAAGATGCAAACCAATTTGAACATCTTTCGTCCTTATTTTATTACGTTATAATGTCTCAACTAATGTCTATTATTTTGCAAAAAGCTGCCATGCAAAAACGTGTTAGGAAAATCCCAGAACAAAAGCTAGAAGACGAAAAGATCAAATTGCCATCAAGAATGACTGCTAAGAGAGTGGGAGGACAGTGTAAAGACTTGGGATTCCATATTAAAAAGGGTAATTGGCGAAAAACGTCCTTACCTTTCGAGGTTATTGTGGAAAACGTTCCTACGTTTCATTTTTTGTCATTTTTGCCTTTATTTTAACCTTTCGTTGCGCTGAAAGTCCTTTTCACTGTTTGGGAACGTAAAATGACAATTATACCCTCTTATTCAAAACAGAAAACCAAAAAAAGAGAGAGAAAAATCCAGAACAAATTGTAATCCACCCCTAAACTTTTAATAAAGTGTAAATGAGTCCCCAATACTTTTTTTTCCCAAGTCAAGGTCCAAATTATTTAAAAGGGCAATGAAAAACACAAACAGATAAGAATTAAGAAAATTTACATTCATGGAATTGAAAAGGGGAGCCAATAACATTTTGCCTCTCGTTTAATTAAATCAAATCCCCTCTTCACAATTATTTAAAAGGGCAATGAAAAACACAAACAGACAAGAATTAAGAAAATTTACATTCATGAAATTGAAAAGGGAAGCCAGTAACATTTTGCCTCTCGTTTAATTAAATCAAATCCCCTCTTCACATGTCCTTCCTCGTTAAAAGCGTGCATTCAGAAGAGAACAGCAGCACAATGCAACCAAACAGCCTTCCATGAATTTGGCACTACTGTTAGATTTATTTTGAGGCAGCGACGAAGCAGCGTATTGTGGAAGATAGCCCTGGGGCGGGTAGACATGTGGTGGGTAACCTTGCGGCATTTAGCCCGATGGCAGATAGGCAATCCTTCGAGTATCCTTCCGATGGATAACCTTGAGGAGGAGGAACTCCAACAGGGGTTGATTCAAATTGTAGTAACTCATGATTTCCTAGAATTGAATCTAGGTTGCGAAGAGAGTTCAGATTGCTGGATTTTGAAGAAATAAATTTTAAAGAGAGAAAATAGTTGTGTGATATTTATAAATGATATTGAGAATAACAAAAAAAATACCTTATGTTCTCTCTCTCCCCCTCCCAAACCAACCAATATTTTTTGGCTTTAGCAGTGGAAGGGGAGGAAGAGAAGATAAAGTATTTTTTGGTTATTTTCAATATTTTAAGTATTGGGGACTCATTTATACTTTTTTAAAAGTTTAGGGATAGGGTTGCAATTTGTTTTGAATTTTTTTTCTTGGTTTTTTGTTTTAAATAGGAGGGTATAATTGTCATTTTACGTTCCACAACAGTGAAAATGACCTTCAACGCAACGAAATGTTGAATTAAGGGCAAAAATGCCAAAAAATAAAACGTAGGGATGTTTTCCACAATAACCTTGAAAGGTAAGGACGTTTTTCGCCAATTACCCTATTAAAAATGTCAATCTTATTAAAAAAAGTGGTCCAAACATTTATAAATTGGTCTATATTTTTATTTTTATTTGATGTGAGTTTTTATCTCTTAACATATCTTTGCATGATGATGATTCGTTTGAGTAAATTAATCTTAAAAATCACGTGCTTATTTGTTGTCTTAATCTAATCGAATTGTTCATTGAAATTTTACGGGCTCTAATATCATATAAAGATTTGAAGATCCATCTTAAAAATGTCAACTTTATTAAAAGGGATAGTCCAAACCCTTGTAAATTGGTCTATATTTTCATTTTTATTCGATGTGGGATTTTATCCTTTAACATACAAGAGGTCTAAAAAAAGGATTTTGCTACTTGTACATCAAAATGATGTATAAACAATTACTGAACATGATGTGGAGGAAAAAGTTTATTGTGTTTTAATTTGACAAATAGTAGAGCGCTAGATGTGTAAATCTTGATGTACATGTAACCAGATTTCTAAAACAAAGCTCATCAAGTCAAGACACAAGAAGCAAGTCCAAACAGAAAGGCTCACTTAATGGTGGAAGAGAACCTAAAGCAACTACGCCATTTAATTTGTTCTCTTGTACTAAGATCTGATCACTTTTACAATAATCAACACAAGAATGCATTATTTTTGTTCTGGACGTTCTCTTTTTTTTTTTTTTACAAGGTGTCCTATTCTAGACTAATTCTTGGGTCTGTGATCCGGCCCCTCTTCACACAGTCCGGTTAATCGCAGGATGTGCCTCCAACTGGCCAGGGTCCGAGCGCTCCCCACCTGGTCTGACAAAGTGCCAAGCAAGTCAATCCAAGTTGCACCTTACCTTCCAAGAATAATCCTTGCCTTCCAAGTTCCCACTTGCCTTCCAAGAATAAATCCTTGCCTTCCAAATGTTCCCTTGCCTTCCAAGAATAAATTCTTGCCTTCCAAGAGCCCCATGTTTCGAACTCACGACCTCTGCTCTGCCAGGTTTGACAGCGTCCGTCCTTTGCCAGTGGAGAAGTGCCCTGGGGGGCTTGTTCTGGACGTTCTCTTGAACGTGGAGTTCATTGTGCTAATGTAATTGTTTTTACGACGACGACTTATAAATATTTTTGAAACTACTTAAAGAAAACAGTCCCAAAAGTTCATTGCCATTAACTTGTACATTTTGATTACTGAAAAAAAAATAAAAAATGGCAAACAATCACCCATAAAATTAAAGACACAATCCACAAGTAAATTCTAAAGATAAAAGTGGAAGAAACTACACACATTTACTTTTCTTCTTTAATGCTCTTGACATTGTTCCTCCTCCTCACTCTCGACTAAAACAACCATTTTACTTAAGGGACTAGGCCCAAGTTTTTTTCTTCTCATAGCACTTCTCTTCCTAATAATTTCCATCTCATTCCTTCTTCTAACTTGCATCATTGCTTCTTCTTCAATAACAAATCTCCTCATTAGAACATCATCTGTCAAAGATTTTCCGCGAAAAATTCTCCTTCCTTCCATGCTCATTCTTGCACTCGGGGTTCTCTCTTGTGAGATGGCTGGAAAAGTGTTCGAAGAAGATCTTGGATAACTGTAACTTCTTCTTGGTGCAAAATCAGTTTGAGAAACTTCTTGGTAAGAAGAGATTGGAGCACATAAACAAGCTCGTGTAAACGAAGTTGCCAATCTTACAGATTTGCATTTTCTGAGCTTCTGTTTATTGGAATTTGCTGTCGAAGTTTCTATTGTTTTCGAAGTTGTTTTCCAAATCGAGCCATTTGTTGTAGAAATCTCAGCAGATATTGGAAAGGGCCTCCACTGTGCGGCCATTTGCATTGCTCTTTGGTACCAAGGCTTCCTACAACACCACACATGGATAGAAGAACCTAATGTAGAATTTGCTACTTTTGGAAATATTAAACGTGTACTTATTAACAAAGAGGAGCGTGACGAGGTCCACAAGTGTAGGCTAGGTCCTAGCTTGTTGAACCGGTTAAATTTCTCGAGATTCCATCAAAAATTGTTAAAGCCAAATCCGACATTTTAGCCTCCAATATTTGGATACAATTTTATGTATCGTTTATAAATTCAGTCAAAGTCAAACATTAATTTCAATCACATATCATAATTATTCCTCATTATTATCCCATATTTCGTAAGACTCATTACTATTCATCTTACTATTACTCTTTGAATACCATTTATAAATTTGCCAAACAGAGGCTTAGTTGAAGGATTCAGGTCATTGAACTTGTAAAAACTATAAAATATACTAAAAAATCTGAACTTATTTTTATCTATATAACTAAAGCTTAGGTCTCGGAGTCAAGCATATAATGCATCACAAATTCACACTACAATAGTTATTGTATTGCACGCACTTCGAAAATCCACGCAGCAGTATTTGCACATCAACCATAAGCATAAAGTCTAAAAAGCTTAAGTTGCTAAATGTGTGTCAATTTGCCTTCTCATATGCGGCTTCGACTTATTTTTCGATCAAAACCCTTATAAGTTAGTTGGACGAGACTTGAATCCAATTCTTCTCATGATATAGTGTGTGTGTGTGTGTGTGTGTGAGAGAGAGAGAGAGAGAGAGAGAGAGAGAGAGAGAGAGAGATGTTATGTACCTTGATTGTGAGTTGTTTAGATCTTGCATGAACAAAGCGGATAGTGCTTGTGAGAGAGGTGGAGAAAGAGAGTGAAGAAGCTCATTTGGATTTGGGTTAGAAGAAGAAAATGTTTGTTCAGTTGGCAATACGATTTTCTTATCCTTTTCTCTCTTCTTTATTAGTTATACTTGCGCTCCTTTTGCTTTTGCAGGCACGATTCCTTCCTACAATTTTAAATATAAATTTCAATGGCAAAGTTAAGCAATGCTTTTAGCCAAAATCACTAAATTGACCCTTATATACTTGCTAATTCCCTTCTTTACACGTCTTCGCTTGCTAATTCCCATCTTTACACGTTTTCTTTTTCTTATTCTAGATTACTCAATAAGATTTGTATAACTTCTAGATGCCGAGTACAACTTGAACATTCATGTTTCGAACTCACGACCTCTGCTCTGCCAGGTTTGACAGCGTCCGTCCTTTGCCAGTGGAGAAGTGCCCTGGGGGGCTTGTTCTGGACGTTCTCTTGAACGTGGAGTTCATTGTGCTAATGTAATTGTTTTTACGACGACGACTTATAAATATTTTTGAAACTACTTAAAGAAAACAGTCCCAAAAGTTCATTGCCATTAACTTGTACATTTTGATTACTGAAAAAAAAATAAAAAATGGCAAACAATCACCCATAAAATTAAAGACACAATCCACAAGTAAATTCTAAAGATAAAAGTGGAAGAAACTACACACATTTACTTTTCTTCTTTAATGCTCTTGACATTGTTCCTCCTCCTCACTCTCGACTAAAACAACCATTTTACTTAAGGGACTAGGCCCAAGTTTTTTTCTTCTCATAGCACTTCTCTTCCTAATAATTTCCATCTCATTCCTTCTTCTAACTTGCATCATTGCTTCTTCTTCAATAACAAATCTCCTCATTAGAACATCATCTGTCAAAGATTTTCCGCGAAAAATTCTCCTTCCTTCCATGCTCATTCTTGCACTCGGGGTTCTCTCTTGTGAGATGGCTGGAAAAGTGTTCGAAGAAGATCTTGGATAACTGTAACTTCTTCTTGGTGCAAAATCAGTTTGAGAAACTTCTTGGTAAGAAGAGATTGGAGCACATAAACAAGCTCGTGTAAACGAAGTTGCCAATCTTACAGATTTGCATTTTCTGAGCTTCTGTTTATTGGAATTTGCTGTCGAAGTTTCTATTGTTTTCGAAGTTGTTTTCCAAATCGAGCCATTTGTTGTAGAAATTTCAGCAGATATTGGAAAGGGCCTCCACTGTGCGGCCATTTGCATTGCTCTTTGGTACCAAGGCTTCCTACAACACCACACATGGATAGAAGAACCTAATGTAGAATTTGCTACTTTTGGAAATATTAAACGTGTACTTATTAACAAAGAGGAGCGTGACGAGGTCCACAAGTGTAGGCTAGGTCCTAGCTTGTTGAACCGGTTAAATTTCTCGAGATTCCATCAAAAATTGTTAAAGCCAAATCCGACATTTTAGCCTCCAATATTTGGATACAATTTTATGTATCGTTTATAAATTCAGTCAAAGTCAAACATTAATTTCAATCACATATCATAATTATTCCTCATTATTATCCCATATTTCGTAAGACTCATTACTATTCATCTTACTATTACTCTTTGAATACCATTTATAAATTTGCCAAACAGAGGCTTAGTTGAAGGATTCAGGTCATTGAACTTGTAAAAACTATAAAATATACTAAAAAATCTGAACTTATTTTTATCTATATAACTAAAGCTTAGGTCTCGGAGTCAAGCATATAATGCATCACAAATTCACACTACAATAGTTATTGTATTGCACGCACTTCGAAAATCCATGCAGCAGTATTTGCACATCAACCATAAGCATAAAGTCTAAAAAGCTTAAGTTGCTAAATGTGTGTCAATTTGCCTTCTCATATGCGGCTTCGACTTATTTTTCGATCAAAACCCTTATAAGTTAGTTGGACGAGACTTGAATCCAATTCTTCTCATGATATAGTGTGTGTGTGTGTGTGTGTGTGTGTGAGAGAGAGAGAGAGAGATGTTATGTACCTTGATTGTGAGTTGTTTAGATCTTGCATGAACAAAGCGGATAGTGCTTGTGAGAGAGGTGGAGAAAGAGAGTGAAGAAGCTCATTTGGATTTGAGTTAGAAGAAGAAAATGTTTGTTCAGTTGGCAATACGATTTTCTTATCCTTTTCTCTCTTCTTTATTAGTTATACTTGCGCTCCTTTTGCTTTTGCAGGCACGATTCCTTCCTACAATTTTAAATATAAATTTCAATGGCAAAGTTAAGCAATGCTTTTAGCCAAAATCACTAAATTGACCCTTATATACTTGCTAATTCCCTTATTTACACGTCTTCGCTTGCTAATTCCCATCTTTACACGTTTTCTTTTTCTTATTCTAGATTACTCAATAAGATTTGTATAACTTCTAGATGCCGAGTACAACTTGAACATGAGGGTGGACCTATTTCGTTCCTCTTTGATTTAAATAAGAATAAGATTTTAGTAGATTTTGATTATTAAAAGTGGTGAAATGTATGAAATATGTGATTAAAAATGAATTTGAAAAAACAAATGAATTTTAAAAAAGGGGAAACAAAAAGGGACTTGGTATGGAGTAAATGTCCAAATGAATGGTGCCCATGTCTCATCGTGAGTGAAATGAGGTTAGTCAATGCATCTCCTATCATCTACATCTTTGGAAAAAATAATTAAATAAGTCCTTACATCACTTTCTATAAACGATATGTTAATTTATCTTATATGTTGATATTAGATAGTTGTGGAGCCAAGCATACCTTTAAAGTACTTTAGATGCATCGCCTATTATGATTGCTAGCATATGCAATGAGTTGGTCCACTTATGTGTACTAAAAGCAGGCTTGAAACAATCATACAAGATGAAGTTGTGCATGCTTTCAATTATGTCCACACTCTGCATCAGTAAGACTAGTGATCGCCGATTAATTAAGTCGGGTTTATCGAAAAACAAATTTGAATGCAAGCTCGAAATAGTCGTTAAATCAAACCTTTAATAAACTAATGAGATTTTCGACCCTTAAACCGGGCTCTAATTATCATTCTAAGATGAACATTTTCTTCTAGTTATAATTCCAGGGTACATGTAAGCTATATTAATGGATAATAACATCATGATTAATTCTGTTAATCGTGTTCATTCCATAAGCCCCAAAGCTACTACGAATACCAGAAGACATGATTATTGCATATGCTGGAGTAAGTATGGTCATTTGCCCAAAATAATATACAATCTCACGTGAGAATGAAGTGCTCATTAGGCTAAGATTATTAAGAGAAATGCTTGCTTATTAGATATTCACATGATAATAATCATTAGTGTTAAGGGATTAATTTCACATCAATTAAATACTGAAATATGAATCAACAGATACGAATTTAGCTATTCTTATTAATAAGGTTGATATTCCAAAATGGAATTTCAAGTCTTAATCAAATTCCGTTAAACTCAAATGAGTAATTCAATCTGATTGAGACTGAAAGGATCACACGAATTTCAAGATTTAACTGATCAAACAAACCAATATCTTGCGGGGCTTGTTAAGAAGAGCCACATACGTTCTTTAGATTATTGAGATAGGGAAAACTCTTTGTATTCCAATTCTTGTTTATCCTACCTTAAGGTCAAAGAATTGGAGGAGAAGCGGAATGGGACTGGAATCTCCATTTGGTGGTTCTCTTAGGTGCCTTTTGAAGGGAGGTCCTGAGTTTAAATTGTGAGGAAACCAAAAAAAAACTATCGTGTTGGACGTCATATGCATATGATATGGACTATTTCTGCATGAACCATGTTGGGGCTTGAATCAAATCCCATGGCTAGGGTCGGGGATCACCATGTTAGGGCTTGAAGAACCCCATCGAATTGTTACGTTTTAATCCATGCTCAAACAGATTAATCAAATTATTTGTTTAATAGAATCAATGATTTGATAAATCCAGAAGACTATGATATGTACAGTGTGGTTTTTAATTGGAAAATAAAAAGCATTTTTTTGTCAGTCTCTCAGAGTTCTAAAGTGACTTGTGAACGTGAGACTTGATACAGAGATCAACTTTTTTCTGCCCCTAAGTGTACAAATTATAAACTGAAAAGTGAAAAAGCGAAAAAGAGTAATAAATAAAAGACTGCAAGAAATAAAAGAACCCACAATTTCTTTCGGCTTGGCAAAGGCAATAAATTTTTGACCAATAAAAATCTAAGTTAAACATCCTTTTATTTCGAGGATTATATTATTGTGCCATACAATAGATCCAATGGATTAGGGGTGGACATATTTCCCCGGAATTGGTAGAGTCGGACTGGAACCAACCAAATAGAACCGATCAACTTAGTTCCGATTCCTCTACTAAATAGGTTGATTTTGGGACTATATATCGAGAACAAATCAATTTCAGTTCAGTTCTCGGTATTGTCGTGAGAATCAACAGTGAATTCGGATCTCCCGAATTTCTCTTTTTACTTGTACCAAGAGGCATCAAATCTTTAAACACTAGACCCCAAAATTATCTTACGTTAAATTTTCAATTTTTTTATGCTTCTTCTTTCCTTTAATGTGTAATCGAAATTCAAGTAAGTATTTTACAAATTCATAGTTTTAATGCAATACAATTGAAAAAATATATTTTTGTCGTTGTTTTGAAAGTTGCCGCCCATCAAGAGTCACGATCCTTAAGAATTACTAAAAATAATTGGCTATTGTTACATGAATCTTATTAAAAATTAAATTTTAATTGAGATTTTACCATTTATGCTATGTTTTGTACCTTATTATTTTTTCGCTTTTACAAATTATCTTGAGCTTTGAAGCTGATTTCTATTTATTGCTTTGTTTAATTTTTTTTCTGATTGTCAAATTACAAGAATGACAAGTAGTCTCGTTATGTTTGTCTATTTCAAATTTGACGAATAATTTCATACTTGATCTTTATAATTTTCTTAAAATAAAGAATCGGATTGGACCGAATCAGAATTGCTTGATTTGTTTCCCGTTCAATTCTATAGTTGGATATGGAACCAATGGTTCCATTTCCAAAATTTCCATACTCGACTGGGCTCAATTCGGTCCGTTCCCTCCAGAACCGGATCGGAGTAGATTGCGCCCATAGGGACCTTAGTTGACCTCAAAAAATTTAAATGAAAATGTTAATTCTTGTACGTTTAAGTGAAAAAGCTAATTCTTGTACCCTCTAATGCTTGTTTCTCATTTTCTTCTCCCCTTCTTGGTGCACGACAGTGCATTAATACTTGATGGCTATGATAAATCATTCGAAACGATAGCAAGGTATCCTTCTTTACTATTTACAAAGGGCCAACTTGGCCGTGAATGATTTGAGTGGAATTATACAGCACCACTGAGCAAGAATTGAAAGTTGATTTGTGGAGCCCCATTATTTTAACATACCTGAATTAATTCAATTTCCATAATACATGTTGATGTTTAGGGAGTTTGGTATCGAACTTCGAGTGATTACGAGATTTTAAGTAATTAAGGGATAAAATTGAATTTCTTAATCTATGAGGGTCGAAACATGAAGGATGAAAAGCTAAGGTTGCGTTTGATTTCCCATTTTCAACCCGTTTTTTGTTTTTAATTTCTGAAAATGCCCAAACGTGTTTGGTTTGTCATTTTCAAAAATGTATTTCAAAAAACAAGGGAAAATTTATAACTCAAAACTATTTTTTCCCGTTTTGAGTGTTTTCAGTTAAAAAACTCAAAATGTGGTAAACAATCAAAACGTGTCATTTTTTAATTTATTTTATTTTTTTATCCAGGGAATGCTCATCAGCACTTTTAAAATAAAATGCTGTAATATGATACAATTTAGTGAAACATAATAATTTTATAACCCACAAAACATTTTTCAATTTCCATTATTGTTTTTTTTCGTTGATCAAAATCTGAAATAACTATTGTGTCCTTTTTTAATTTCCAAATGATAGCAAAATACATCCTGAAGGATGAATGACAGACTAGCCATTTTCTTTACAACGATTCCTATTTTTATTCTATAACTTTATTATTTTATTTTTGTAGCAGAAAAAATAGTTAATTCACCAAGTTTAAAATATATATTATCCGGTAATATATTAGCCTAAAATTATTATATTTTACTAAATAATCAAATTAATTGAATAAATGTTATAAAACAATTTCTAATAATTTTAAATCAAACACATTTTCTAGTTTTCTATTTTGAGAAACCGTTTTTCAAAATAACAAACCAAACACATAATCTATATTTTGAAAATAGTCCCTCAAAACAGAAAATCAAAAATGAAAACAAAAACGGAAACAAAAACGCAAACAAAACACACCCTAAGGGTTTAATTTGTAGAAACAAGAAATTACATGACCAAATTATACAGCTATAAAATAGGCAAGACCATTGTGCGATTTGGGATAAAGCTAAGAATTTCGTCATTAGTTGTGATTATCAACAATTTAGGTGACAATAGACCCTGATTAAATGTTCAATGTACTAAAATGTATTACAACTTCGTTTGTAGCTAATGAGGGGTACAATGTCACCTAAATCAATGATGATCATAACCAGTAGTAATGTTGACCTAAAAAATATCTAGAGCCATGTTGTCAACAATTCTCATCACACATCTTTCTATATGTATATTACTTGCATAATCGAATACAAACCAGTATACACCAACATCGATGGATCATGAAAAGGCATCGACAACAGTTGACACTCCAAATTGGATGTGGGAGAGACAAATAAACAAAGTTTGACTAGAATTCAAATAAGAGCAATTTTATCCATAGTCGACAACTACAATACTCATCTTATGTGTTACCTTGTTATTTGAGACAATATGATTACATAAAATTAATGCATAAAATAACAAGTTATCACATAGGATGACTAATACAATCGCTGACTAGAATTCGTTACATCATAAGGTGAATAAGTAAATAGAATTTCAATAGGGGTAGAGTGGCTCAGGCCAGCTTGAGACCTTGTGGTATTACTCAATAAATATGAAAAATGCGGTGGTTGCAGAAAAATCTGAAGTAATTGAAGGAGAAATATGCTCAACTTCATTAAGTTATACAAAATACATGTGTAGGTTATATACAAGAATTCACATAACTAATCCCATGGAAATAGCTACTTTAATTTAAATTCAAACTAATCTCTATCATAGCTAATATCCATGGAACCTCTCAATCTTTCTGTTATGATTTATTTACACATTTTAACACTCTGCCTCAAGTTGGAGCATGAATATTGATTGTCCCCAACTTGCTCATGTGTGAATAAAAGCGACCCCTTCCAAGAGCTTTAGTAAATATGCCAGCAACCTGTGTCTGAGATGCAACAAATTTTGTAGTTAATTGACTAAGTTTGATCTTATCTCGAACCACGTGACTATCCATATCAATGTGTTTAGTTCTCTCATGGGAAACTGGATTTGCAGCTATGTGTAAAGCTGCCTTGTTGTCACAATGCAAGTTTGTTGGTGCTTTGATCAGTATCCTGAGATCTTTGAACAGATATCTAAGCCAAGTTAGTTCACATGTTACTGTTGCCATGGCTCGATATTCTGCCTCAGTAGAAGATCTTGAAACGGTTGTTTGTTTCTTTGTTCTCCAAGAAATAAGTGAGCTATCAATGTAAATGCAATATCCTGTCACTGATATTCTTGTAGTTGGACATCCACCCCAGTCAGCATCACAATACATAGTCAATTTAAACTCACTTTCTGATGAAAATAGTAATCCTTGTCCAGGTGAACCTTTCAAATATCTAAGCACTCTCATTACTGCTTCATAATGTGGTTTTCTTGGTTGACCCATGAGCTGGCTCAATAAGTGAACTGAGTATTGAATAGCAAGTCTGGATATTGTGAGGTATATGAGCTTTCCAATACTCTTCTGTATGCTAATGGATTTTTGAGTGGCTCCCCTTCTGAAGGTCTTAATTTTAGATTTTTGCTCCATTGGAGTAGTAGCCGGTTCAGCTCCTAACATCCCTGCTTCATCAAGAAGGTCCAATGTATGTTTTCTTTGTGAAATACATATACCTAAACTTGATTTTACCACTTTGATGCCTAAAAAATACTTCAACTTACCCAAATCTTTGATCTTGAATTGTTGGTTTAGAAATTGCTTTAGTGCTTCGATTGCTTCACTATTGTTTCCAATTATTATCATGTCATCTACATATATTAAAACAGCAGTAAACGATTGGCCTTCAGATTTAGTTAATAGAGAATAATCTGCCTTCGACTGTTTGTATCTTGCCTTATAAATTGCACCTGAAAATTTTGCATACCAATTTCTGGAAGCTTATTTTAAGCCACATAGAGATTTATTTAGTCGACAAAATAGGTGTTGGTTCTCTCGCTGTCGACTAAAGCTAGGAGATGGCCTCATATAAACTTCTTCAAAAAGGTCTCCATGCAAAAATACATTTTGGACATCAAGTTGATGAAGTGACCATTGTTTCGCAGCAGCAATAGCAAGTAGACAACGTACTGTGACAAGTTTGGCAACTGGAGCAAAAGTGTCATTGTAGTCAAGACCTTCAACTTGTGTGCATCCCTTTGCTCCTAAACGTGCTTTGTACCTCTCAATGCTCCCATCAGAATTGTACTTTATTTTGTATATCCACTTACATCCAATAGCCTTTTTCCCAACACGTAAAGGTGCATATGTCCATGTATTGTTGCTTTCTGGTGCTTGAATTTCTTGCTTCATTACCTCTTCCCAATTTGGATCACCTGTAACTTGTTCATATGTACTTGGTTCTAATGTTTTAGAAATGGAGGAAACCAATTGAAGGTGCGAAGAGGACAATTTATCATATGAAATATAATTGGCAAGAGGATATCACATACCTTACTTGTGACCTGGCGTTGAAGATGATGAATTAGAATGAGGCTGTAGCATTGTGACAGGAGGGTATTGGAAGTCTTTAAGCCATATAGAAGGCTGGCGAATTCTTGTTGACTGTTTGGGTATAGCTTGTTGGATTGGTGATGGTGGGGTCTGGAGTAAAGTGGGGTTGGTAAAAGGTTCTTGTGTATCACCACATGTTGTAGGTAGTGTAGATGGTCCAATCGATGAAGAGTTATCTAACATGTCTGTTGCTGGAATTGGGAAAACGAGTATAGTGGTCTTGGTGGTAGGTGTAGTAGAGCCATAAAGAAAATGTGTTTCATGAAAAATGACATCTCGACTTGTGAACACTTTCTTATTTTCTAAATCCATCACCTTGTATGCTTTTTGACTTGGGGGATATCCCAAGAAAAGACACTTTTTGGCTCTAGGGTCCAAAATGCATTTTTAAATGGGGACCTTTTTGAAGAAGTTTATATGAGGCGCCTCCTGGCTTTAGTCGAAAGCGGGAGAATCGACACCTATTTTGTCGACTAAATAAGTCTCTATATAGCTTAAAACAAGCTTCTAAAAATTGGTATGCCAAATTTTCAGGTGCAATCTATAAGGCAAGATACAAATAGTCAAAGGCAGATTATTCTCTATTCATTAAATCTGAAGGCCAATCGTTTACTGCTGTTTTAATTTATGTAGATGACATGATAATAACTGGAAACAATAGTGAAGCAATCGAAGCACTAAAGCAGTTTCTCAACCAACAATTCAAGATCAAAGATTTGGGTAAGTTGAAGTATTTTTTGGGCATTGAAGTGGTAAAATCAAGTTCAGGAATATGTATTTCACAGAGAAAATATACACTGTCCCATCTTGATGAAGCAGGGATGTTAGGAACTGCACCAGCTACTACTCCAATGGAGTAATATCTAAAATTAAGACCTTTACAAGGGAAAACACTCAAAAATCCATTAGCATACAGAAGATTGATTGGGAAGCTCATATACCTCACAATATCCAGGCTTGATATTCAATACTCAGTTCACTTATTGAGCCAGTTTATGGGTCAACCTAGAAAACCACATTATGAAGCAGCAATGAGAGTGCTTAGATATTTGAAAGGTTAACATAGGGATAAAGTGTAATGACCCGGACCTCTACCCTAAGCCGTTAGCTTATGTACTGTCTGCTTTAGGTGGGCCTTACGCCCACTTACTCCTTACGACTTTCGTCGCGTTCCCCAGGATTCGAACTCTTAACCTCTACAAAAGAGAGATTTAAGTTGAATCCTGGTGCCAATTGGGTAGAGATCAAGAGTTTGAATCCTGAGAGACACGACAGAAAGCCGTGAGGGGTGAGTGGGCGCCAGGCCCACCCAAAGCGAACAGTACGTAAGCTAACGATTTGGGCGAGAGGTTCGGGTGGTTACCCAATTGGTACCAGGATTCAACTTAAATCTCTCTTATGTAGAGGTTAAGAGTTCGAATCCTAGGGGACGCAATAGAAAGCCGTGAAGGGTAAGTGGACGCAAGGCCCACCCAAAGCGGACAGTACGTAAGCTAACGGCTTGGACAAGATTGGTACCAGGATTCAACTTAAATCTCTCTTATGTAGAGGTCAATAGTCCGAACCTTGGGGGACGCGATAGAAAGCCGTGAGGGGTAAGTGGGCGCAAGAACCACCCAACGCGGACAGTACATAAGCTAATGGCTTGGGCGAGAGGTTCGTGTCGCCTAAATGTAAATCTTTACATGCCTAAACATAAATTTTTATGTGATATTAGTATTATTGAATTTATATCATTTTTACTAACTTCTTACAAGGTTCATAGTAGTCAAAGATTTTGATTTGTTGGGAAGTGTGCAAAAAAAAAAAAACCTAATTATAGAATTTCAGTCTTGATATGGATTAGTAGTGTGGTGTCATAAGAAAATTAGTAAACCTAAACGATAACAATCCTAAGTACTGAAATATATATATATAGATCCATGGCATTTAACGCTCGTCAATCTACTACCATCCGATGGACTCAAGGTGTGGAGGAAATGTTACGTTTCATTTTATTTTCAAGCGTGACTTTATGTATCATTTAAGCTTGAATTCTATGAAATGATTATAAATGAATGTCTAGAAAGAAATATGTTATGCATGCTATTATACATTTAGGTATATTGATTAGAAATTCTATTAACATGTACTTTGATATCACTATAAAAATAAATATAATTAGACTCTTATGTGACAGACATGATTAGAATTTATTAGACTGTTAGAAAGGCCACGGCTTATAGAGCAGCGTTGAACCGTAGGTCCATCATTTAGTCTTATGACAATTTCGTTACTGACCCGACTTGTCCACTTGTCGAACACGTGCAAGACATCTATAAAAAATGCATGGCAGCTATGGAGGTAGGATTGGAGATTACGCATATTAAGGCTATGAATAATCTCGTACACTTACTTCCACCTCAATGGGGAGACATGGGAGTTATGGTTAGGAATGAGATGTTAAAAGGTAATCCCCCAGAGCATCCAAACACGATTGAGTTTGATATATATTGTCAGACCCTTTTAGATAGGTGGAGTGAAAGTTTAGAACGCGAACTGGAGATAGGAAATGAGCTCGATGATGAGCCAGAGCCCGAGCTAGAACCTCAAATTGAGTTGGACCCAGAGGAAGATCCTGAATGGAAGCATGAGGATGACTTTGTGCTGGAGTTAGAGAACAATCATGAGCATGAACCTGAGCCACTGGTTGAGATAGACGTAGAGTCCGGGCCTGAAGCAGAAGACTCCTCCCAAGATGAAGCTCCATTAAAGAAGATTCACAGAATTCATAGGGATTAGAAATTTAGATTCCATTTCCTTAGTACTGTGATATCTTTTCCTTTATATTATTGAAAATAATAATAATAATAATAATAATAATAATAATTTCCTTTGAGCTACTGTGTTGTCCAATATTCCTAAGACAACATTTATTTTGTTAATTTAAAGGAGCGAGACAACAAGATCAAGCAAATATGTTTAGGGATCTGATGAGGGCAGTACATGACCTTGGTAGGAATCAAGTACCCACACCAACTCCTCATAATGGGTCGACAAATGCTAACACCACAAGTTCAATTGTGAAGCAGTTTCACCATTTCAAACCTTTTTCTTTTGACGGCAAGGCAGACCCTTTGGCAGCCGAGGAATGGTTAAGAAGGTTAGAACGAATCTACAAACACATGGCATGCATTGACGCACAAAAGGTATCATGTGCCGAGTTTATGCTGGTCGGAGGGAGTCTGCTTCGCGCACTAGAACGGAAGTGCAACAATGTACTATGACTTGGGCACAGTTCAAGGAAGAGGCAATGATAAAATACTTTTCCCAATCACTGAGGGATCGGAGAGAGGCAGAGTTCCTACAGTTGAAACAAGGAAATATGTCGCTTAATGAGTATGAAAAGAAGTTTGAACAACTTTCTAGGTATGCTACATATCTTGTCGATACCGAGCCAAAGAAGGCTAGGAGGTTCGAATTAGGCCTGCGTTGGAGGAATCATGGCATCTCACCATAGGACCATATATAGTTAAGTGCTTCAATGAGCGCAGTCAATTTCTGATCGTTTAGAAATAAATCAGATGACTGAGAAGAATAATACATCATATGGGAAACGAAAGTAGAATGGATCGAATAAAGGGAAGGGATTTGGATAATTTAAGAAGTCCAATATGGGATCAGGATCAGGGTCAAGTAAACCAAATAAAGTTACTCCACGATACCCAAAGTGCAACAAAGCTCATGGAAGGGAGTGCTTGTTTGGGAAAAATGTGTGCTATCGATGTGGCCAAGAAGGTCATTTTGCTCCGAATTGCAAGGTATACCCACCTAAGAAGGATAATGAACGGGGCAGGAAAGTGAAAGCCAAAGCCTTTGCTTTAACTCGGGAAGAGGCAACAGAGGATCCAAGTGTAATGACAGGTATTCTATTAATATCTGAACTATATGCATATGTTCTTATAGACTCTGGAGCTACTCATTCATTTATCTCCACTGCATTTATTGCTAAATCATATACTGCATGTGAAAAATATGACAGTGTTCTGGAAATTTCTATTCCATCTGGTAGAATTTTGAATACCAATCAGATCGACTAGGGCAGTAAAATTAGTAATGGAAGGAGAAGAATTTGTAGTTGATCTACACCTCCTAGACATGAAAGATTTTGACGTTATTTTAGGGATGGACTAGTTGGGAAGCAATCACGCAACCGTTCGATTTTCGAAAAGGAAGTAGTTTCTCAAAGGCCTGGGGAGGATAAGTTTTGATTTTTCACCGTACGAGTTAAGTCTTTACCTCGACTCTATCGGCAATGAAAGCAGAAAAGATGTTAAAGAAAAGATCTTGTCAAGGATTTCTAGTAAGTATACATGGAACTCAACAATCGGAGCTTACGATTGGTAATGTGCTGATTGTATGAGTTTTCATTGATATATTTCCTGAAGACTTACCTGCGCCACCAGATAGGCAATTGGAGTTTACAATTGACCTCGTACCTCGTGCAACTCCAGTGTCTAGAGTTCCATACAGGATGGAGCCAAAGGAACTACAAGAATTAAAGATACAGTTGCAGGAGTTGTTAGATAAAGGTTTCATCCGACCAAGTACATCTCCTTGGGACGCACCGATTTTGTTTGTGAAAAAGAAGGATGGATCAATGAGGTTATGTATTGATTATAGGGAACTGAACCGATTGACAATCAAGAACAAATATCCTCTTCCTCGGATTGAAGATCTCTTTAATCAATTGAACGATGCAACAGTATTTTCCAAAATTGATTTGAGGTCGAGCTATCATCAGTTGAAGGTGAAGGCAAATGACATTCCAAAGACAGCATTTAGAACTCGCTATGGTCATTATAAGTTCACAGTAATGCCCTTTGGATTAACAAATGCCCCTACAGTATTTATGAATTTAATGAATAGGGTATTCCACCAATATTTAGATCAATTTGTCATTGTCTTCATTGATGACATTTTGGTGTATTCAAGGAATAAGGATCAACACAAAGAACAACTCAAAATAGTGTTGGAGACACTACAAAGGGAGAAGTTGTATGCCAAATTCAAGAAATGTGAATTTTGGCTTGATCGTATAGTTTTTCTTGGTCATGTGGTTACGGCATAAGGAATTGAAGTGGACCCTAGTAAAGTTGAAGTGGTAACAAACTGGTCCCGACCAACAAATGTAGGCGAAGTTCGTAGTTTCTTGGGACTAGCCAGTTATTATCGGAGATTCATTGAAGAATTCTCCAAAATAGCCGGGCCAATGACCCAAATAACCAAAAAGGTTGTAAAATTTCAGTGGACTGAGAAATGTGAGGAAAGCGTCCACGAACTGAAACAAAAATTGGTTAAAGCTCTAGTTTTAGCTATACCAGAGGGTTCAGATGGATTCGTTATATACAGTGATGCATCCAAACAAGGTTTGGGATGTATACTGATATAGTTGGGAAAGGTGATCGCATATGCCTCTAGACAATTAAAACAACATGAGCAAAACTACCCTACGCATGATCTAAAGTTGGCAGCGGTAGTACACACTCTAAAGATATGTCGTCACTACCTTTACTGGAGAAAGTGCGAAATCTATACAGATCATAAGAGTTTGAAATACTTCTTCACTCAAAAGAATCTGAATATGAATATGAAACAAAGAAGGTGACTAGAGTTAGTTAAGGATTATGATTGCACTATCTATTACTATCCGAGTAAAGCTAATATAGTCGCAGATGCTCTTAGTAGGAAGCCAGTAGGACAACTAGCTGCCTTACCCACAGCTCAAGTGCAGTTGATAAAGGAGTTTGATAAATTGAAATTGGAAGTTGTCATTCCACAAACTCAAGTTATTGTAAAAATTTCAGCATTTAAGATACCCAAGATTTACTTCTAAATTTTGGAAGAGCATGCAGGGAGCTATGGGGACAAAGTTAAATTTCAGCACTGCCTATCATCCTCAATTTGATGGACAGTCTGAAAGGACTATTCGAATCTTAGAAGACATGCTTCGAGCATGTGTCTTGGATTTAGCAGGTAGTTGGGAGTCACATTTGTCATTAGTGGAGTTTGCATACAATAAGAGCTTCCAGACTACTATTGGCATGGCTCCTTATGAAGCTCTCTATGGTAGAAGATTTAAATCCCCAATTCATGGGGATGAAGTCAGAGAAAAATGAATTTTGGGTCTAGAGATTATTGCAAGGATAGTGCAAGCAATTGATAAAATTAGGGACAGAATAAAATCTGCTCAAGATAGACAAAAGAGTTATGCAGATTAACGGAGAAAATCGATAGAATTTGGAGTCGGCGAGAAAGCGTTTCTAAAAGTGGCACCCATAAAAGGAGTTCTTAGATTTGGTAAGAAGGGAAAGTTGAGACCTCAATTCATAGGTCCTTTCGAAATTCTAGATAAAATTGGGAATGTAACGTATCGTCTAGCATTGCCACCTAGACTATCAGCAGTATATAATGTATTCCACGTGTCGATGTTTAGAAAGTATGTGCATGATCCCGAATATGTGATAAGCTATGATTCATTGGAGGTACAAAAAGATCTAACATATGAAGAGACTTCTTTGGGGATTATCGAAAGGAAAACACATACATTAAGGAATAAAGAAATTGCTTTAGTTAAAGTTCGATGGAAAAATCATGGAGTCGAAGAGGCTACTTAGGAAAAAGAAGAAGAAATAAAAGCCAAGTATCCAGAGCTATTCGGCTAAATAAGGTAATTTCGAGGACGAAATTATTTTAAAGGGGTAAAGATGTAACACTCCGAATTTTAAATTTTTCTACGTGGGCTGGTAATTTAGCAAATAAAATAATCCATGTCCAACATTGTCGTCACACTAAAGTCAACAAGTTGAAGTGATAAACACGTCTCACTTAATTGCATAAATGGTTTATTTCGCAAACATATACTTTTAATGTATCGTAACTTATTTGGGTCGAATATTTAAGTATTTTAGAAGTTGATGAAATATATCAAATATTATACTCATTTTTTAGCTCGTATTAAATAATATAATTTGGGTTCAAGAAAAAGTAATTTTGGGTTAGTCCTGTCCGAGTTATTTTAATAAAAAGAAAATTGTTAACCTTTAATATTTTATTAAAATTATATATATTAAATAAATAAATAAAAAGATACGATTCATGTAGGAATTCCAAAAGATAGTAAACATAATTACTAAAATAATTATCCTAATTAAGTATTAATTAACCCGAAATTCATTGATTTTAAATTATGTCACCAACATTTTGAATTCCTTGTTATGAGCGAGTGATTATATATATGGTGCGAGATGAGAGTATTTTGTATTAGAAATTTTTTGAGTTCATTTTTATTTTAACACACACACACACTCTATTTACTTCCATATTATCATTTCAAATCATTTTTGTTTCAGAATATTGGGTGTTAATTGAGGTAAGAATACATGATACAAGTGGTAAATTCTTATCCTTGATATTTATGTAAAGTTGGCATGAAATACCATAAGGCCTTTGGGTCGAATTATATGTTAAATCCTTCAGGATGGACCGTCAGGTCAAAGAAAAGAAGTTAAATCCTATGGGATGGACCTTTGGTTAATATGTTAAATCCTACGGGATATGAAGATTCTTAAGAAATTCCTCGAGCTATTGGAATCGCGACCAGTTGCTCTAAATTTAAGAAATGTCGGTATGTTATACTATATTATGTTTATATCATGTTATAAAAATATGCACGTATTTTTACTGAGTATTTTCAAAATACTCGCTCTTACAATACTTTTTAGATTAGATCGGGTCGTGTGGACGAGTGAAAAATTGACTAGCAATGCTTATGGGGTCATCAAGTAAAGTTTCTAGAAAACTAATCGTGAAATTCTATTTAAAAGAATATCATTATTTTAATTTTTATGCATGGTATTTAATATTTTTTCTTAGAGTACGAGCATTCAACACTTTATGTTGAATTTTAATTTACAGTTTGAGATGGGATATTTCAAGATTTTATTTTAAATCATTATTTTGACATTTTTGAATTGTCGACCACATTTTGATCACTAAAATGAAAAGGTTATATTTCCGCTTAAATTAGATAGAGAAAAGCTTGGGTAGCACCTCGACCATATTTTAATTTAAAAATAATATAATAATATGAAAAAGTTCGGGCGTCACAGTTTGCGTTTTTTTGTATTCGCGTTAGCTTATATACTATCCGCTTTGGGTGGGCCTTGCGCCCACTTATCCCTTACGACTTTCTTCGCATTTCCCAGGATTCGAACTCTTGACCTCTACATATGCCAGATGTACCAGGATTCAACTTAAGTCTCTCTTATGTAGAGGTCAAGAGTTCGAATCTTGGAGAACGCGAAGAAAGTCGTAAGGGGTAAGTGGGGGCAAGGCCCACCCAAAACGGACAGTACGTAAGCTAACGGTTTGGGCGAGAGGACCGGGTCGTTACACAAGGATTACTATTTTCATCAGAAAATGACTTTAAATTGACTACATATTGTGATGTTGACTGGGTTGGATGTCCAACTATAAGAAGATCAGTGACACGATATTGCATTTACATTGGTAACTCACTTATTTCTAGGAGAACAAAGAAACAAACAACCATTTCAAGATCTTTTGCTGAGGCAGAATATTGAGCCATGACAATAGTAACATGTGAACTAACTTAGTTTAGATATCTGTTCAAAGATCTCGGGATACTAATCAAAGCACCAACAAACTTGCATTGTGACAACAAGGCAGCTTTACACATAGTTGCAAATCCAATTTTCCACGAGAGAACTAAACACATTAAGATGGATTGTCAGGTGGTTCGAGACAAGATTGAACTTGGTCAATTAACTACAAAATTTGCTGCATCTCAGACACAGGTTGCAGAATTATTTACTAAAGCTCTTGGAAGGGGTCCCTTTTATTCACACATGAGCAAGTTGGGGACAATTAATATTCATGCTCCAACTTAAGGGGGAGTGTTGAAATGTGTAAATAAATCATTACAGAAAGATTGAGAGGTTCCAAGGATATTAGCTATGATAGAGATTAGTTTGAATTTAAATTAAAGTAGCTATTTTCGTGGGATTAGTTATGTGAATTCTTGTATATAACCTACACATGTATTTTGCATAACTTAATAAAGTTGAGTATATTTCTCCTTCAATTACTTCAGATTTTTCTGTGATCACCGGATTTTTCATGGTATCAAAGCCATTCCATAAATTTCAAGATTGGTCTGCTCAAATGAGCCACCATCTTGCAAGGGTATGTTGAGAAATAAAAATCTCACATCAGTTAAATACCGAAATATTGATCAACTTAAAAAGATTTTGGGCTACTTCTCTTAATAAGGTTGGCTTTATTAAGATGGATCACAAGTCTTAACATGGTACCTTATTAAGATAGATTTTAAGTCTTAACAAAATAATGTGTACCTTTACTTGTATTGGGCTATTTAGTATTCAATTCTGCTGGGTGCACAGATTTTGGGCTCACAGAAAATGTCCAGATGAGCTGGCATAAAAGAAAAATAAAAACAAAAAAAATAAATCAGAAAAGTCAGACCAACTGTCCCGTCCTATTTAATCCCCTTTCAACGACCCAACACTCATTCTCCCACCCCATAAACCTGTCGATTGGAGAAAGAAATCCCAAGAGTTCACCGTCGGCTAGGTTGTCACCTCCAGCAAATTTATTGTACCAAACAACGAAGAAGCTTAAGCTTTTCATGAAACCCTTATCTCCTACCCATTTTACCGTGGTCGTAACTCTCCGGCTGCCATTGTTCAACCGTTCCAGCAAAAGGGGACGTCTTCAAATCTTATCTCTTACCCATCCTTTGCACATTTGTTGAACGGTAAGTGTTTTGAGTTTTTTATAATTATAATGTTATTCGAAGAAGAAGACGGAGAGCATACAAGAATAACAGGAAATTCAAAATTACCATCTTCCTCTATTTTGCAGTTCTATAATGTTCTGTTGGATTTTGTTGTCCTTCATTTATTTTTGGTAATTTAATTTTGTAAATTGTGTATATAAAAACTTGATTCTCACATATTTATGCTAACTTATAAACTTGCAATTGGTAGAACTATAAGGTAGAAAGTTAAATTTTTAGTGCATATCATCCAATAACCATGAAGAAATTGTAATGAAAGACTTTGACAAGCTTCAGAAAGAGAAAAAGAAGTTGAAAGAGTTCAAATTCTACTCCAGTTTTGAATGAAATAAAAGCAGCACTTCTTCATGCTGTAGTCAACATTTGTGTTTGTAATTAAGTTAGATAGAGTCAAGTTAACTGCCAGCAAATGTTAAGAGACATTGTCCACTAAGTTTTTGATTATTGCTTTCTTTACCTGTTCATTATATTTTTCATTGGGTTTTTGATTTTGATTGCAATTTGGTGGTATAAGCTGCACAATTTCCAACCCCTCTAAATATTGTTTGCCATGAAGGGATGAGAGGGAGGAATTTCGGTGTTTGTCACAGTTGTAGAAGCTCCGATCACTACTTCAAAGATTGCAAGAGAAAAGTTCCTTGTCCACGGTGTGTAGTCGGAATTCGAAAATGTTTTAAAGTTGAAAAGGAAGGCAATAAAAAAGGCCGATTTTTCAGAACTTACAGAAGCTCTTGTGGATTTTTTGACTGGGTAACAATGGAAGAATTGAGTGTAGAGTCAAGTACCATTAATAAAGTGATGAATCCTACTGCCAATGAGGAAATCAACGAGTAACCAGGCATGTTCGAACATCTAGCTCGAATTGCAAACGAACAAAATGTCGAGATTTTGTTGAACTTGACATTTCGCAAAGGAAAAGAGCCGTCGAAGGATAATGGAAAAGGAAAGGGGCCAGAATGAAGATTAATTATATTCATTCTTGCACTTACTTTAGTTTGAGTTGTTGGGGTTGTGATGTCATGAAAGGATGGAAAAAAAATGGAAGAACCCAACAAGTGTTATTATTCTAGTTTGCACTAACTTTATTTTAGTTTTGTCTTGAACATTTTGGTAATTTAAAGTAGTGATCGACATTGTGTGCATGAATTAGCTTGTTGAATTTATTTCATGGCACATGGCTTTTTTGTGGGCATGTATCTATTTTCGAATTCTTAATTTGACTTCATGAATTTTCTTGCTGGATACAATGGCTCAATGGGTCACTTGCTAGTTTTAGCCTTAATAGAGAATAAAAAAAATGTAAGCCGATAGCATAATGGAGTAATCAAAGAGGTGGTTGGACATGTGATGGTGGCTGTCCCATAGTGGAGTAATTACAGTTTTGTTACGAAGTTTCTGTTTTTTGAAATGAAAACACAAAAGTATGAATTTGCGGCGCTAGAACCTGATATCAATTAAATAATAGCTACAAGAGTCCTCATATTACAAACCATTTTAAAGATACTCAACCCATACTTTGTTCTTTACAAGATGATCATAGGCTAAACCATTCAAGTCGCAATAATTCAACAAAATGCGGAAGCAAACAACTCTAAGAATACTGAAACTATCAAGAAGATAGCAATCTTTTATGGCAAAAATGATTGTCGGGGCTATGGTTTTTCAACGTAAACAGTTATTTCATGGCACATGAGTTTAACAAAATTCTTCTCTTCTAAAAAAAAAATAACATAAATAATTTCACCTCCTACAGTAACTAATCAAATTCATTTCTCCATTGTTAAAGATACATGCCTAAACAAATAGGAATCCTGAATATTCAGTCCCAACCATCACATAAACACGCACCCGAATTCAAAAAGGAAAAGTTGCAACTAAAAGCTTGGTGAAAATTGTTAGATTTTTACTGTGGCCTCTTGGCAAAAGTGATCATGAACCATCTTCGGAAGCAGAAATCCACATCCTTTAATATTGCTTTGTTGGCTTAAAAAATGACTCATTTCTAGTCTAGTCTTCTTCTTCTTCTCTTCTTCCTCCTCTTCCAGTTAGTACTTAGCTAGCGCCACCTTGTTGGGAAAAATGTGGATGGTAGTATGGAATCGAAAGACCTATTATAGAATATGAACATAAGCACATGCATAGTACAAAATCAAATGGAAATGGAAAGATGTGAACATGTGTAAACCTTGAGAGGTCAACATGGGATTTGTTGACGTTGGATGGACCAAACTCGAGGTTAGCAGGTGCTGCGGGTATGCATGCCTTTCAACGTCCCCCTACATCAAACAATAACTCAATTATTAGTATCGAACAAATAATGGTATTAAACTAAGTCACATGAATATACTAACCAACAATAGTTTTGAATATGAAAAAGGAGCCTGCATTAAATATGGTTGAGATGCTTAAACGACGGGTGCAACTAATGGCGTGTTACTGCGACTCGACCTTTGCCTCTTTCCCTTTGATGTAGTCTGCACGTAAACATGTCTTACAAATATGATGTAGTGTAATATAGTTTACATTAACAAAAGTAATGACGACCATACCTTTGGTTTCTTTGATGAGGACTCCAACAGACCTTTTTTTCGAGGTTTCTTTGGTGCGCCCTTTTTATTGCTCGACATAGGATCACGTACGCACCCGCTTGCATTTTCTAAGTCACAAACAACATGTGAAATGAAATTACTCTCACTATCTGACTTTATCGCGAGTAGCTCTTGTTTTTGGTTACTTATCCATGCCTTTATCGCCAGGAACCGCACTTCATTATCGACAGCGAGGTTTACAACCTCCGCAAATTTTCGACACATTTCATCGTATCTCAACTGTTCGGGAGTACTAACCAAACCATCGTAATTAACTGCAACGCTTGTGTGTGCTCTGCAAACATCTCGCCTCCATCGCCGTAGTATATACCTCTCAGGCAGTGATGTGACATCATCACGGATCAGTATGACGATAGCATGTCGACACAAAATTCCTCTAAACTCAAACAAGTGACAACTACAAACAATTTCACACGTATCTCTATGGAACGAGACAAAGAACTTTTTTATCTTTCGTCACTTGTCAAACATGACGGCCTCACGTAGTTCGTACGTTATCCCTGCATTACCATCCATAGTAGATATGATGTCACAATAAACCTTCCCATTGAGTTCGACTTGAACTTCCCTGAATTTCGAAATGGTATAACACTTCTGATACTACTTCTCCATTTCAAACGTTGTTGTACACGGTACCATTTGCGAGTATGACTTGAAGTCAGCCTGAAACTCCTTCTCAACTTTTTTCCTGAGTGCTCATTCATATTGCTCGACAAACTATTTTAACGAGGTCTTCGAATGAACATACCCATCGAAGAACGCATTCATACTCTCAATGCGTTGAGTTGTTGACATTCCTACCCAAAATGTGGTCTTTAAATAGCAAGGAACCTATCGACCTCTATTTTCAAACAGTCCCGATAACCAATCATTACTATGCAAGTCATATGTGTCCAGTATCGCTCTCCAACCTTCTTCGAATTCTTCAACAAACTGTGAATCATACACCAAGCCATGTATACTCCAAAAAATTGAAGCCTTATCACTGTGGTATCCAAATTTTTCTAGCAATTTCTTCAGAATATGCCACAAACACTATCGATGTTTTGTATCCGGAAAATCAATCCCAATCGCATTTCGCATGGCCCTATCTTGATCAGTAATGATTTCGTGGGGAGCTTTTCCATACATACATTGAAGCCACGTCCTAAATAGCCACACAAAAGTATCTGTATCCTCATTCGACAACAAACCAAAATAGAGTAGTGTTGATTGTCCGTGATGATTAATGCCAACAAAAGGGGCGTAAGGCATATTGTACTTGTTAATTAAGTAAGTGGTGTCAAATGTGACAACGTCGTCGAATTCTTTGTACGCATCCCGACACCTATTATCTGTCCAAAATACATTTTTCAAACGAGACTCATCGTCCAAATCTATGCTGAAGTAGAATCCCGAGCATTGAGCTTGCATCCTCGAAAAGCAGGACTGTATTGCCGCGGCATCTCCTTCCCCAAGCCTTAATCGTCTCACTTGTTCAACATAATTTCTACAATCATTTTTCCACGCAAGTAATATTTTCATATCTACCTACTTCAACAACTACGGAGTCGTAGCTTTTATGTAATGTAATTCTTGCCATATCATTTACTTCAAGCTTCTGTTTCACATGTGAACTCAACTCCCGATTACAGCGATACAACCTCGACTTTGAAGGACTTGTTTTATGATTGTGGTTGAGGTGGACTTTGTTAATTCTCCAGATCCCATGATAATATGAACATGCAGTGATCCCGATTTTACAATTTGTTTGAATTGGTGGTTGAGGCTTCAAAGAACCGCTTGTACTAGTTGTTCTTCGGCCTTCACGACTACATGTGAGGGTGACATATTTCATTTTCCCATCATCCCCTCTTTCGAATTCCTTCTCTTAACTGGAAACCCAACATAATATGCATATCCTTTATAAAAGCCCCACAATTCTTTTTCTTCATTGAAGGTCATTCCCACCTTCGGCACCATCGGATCATTTTCTCCTAACGTTTGCTCTTTCAATGATATTATATTGTCCGTAACATTCTTATCAGCAGTGTCTTTCATATTTGCTCCTATTGTAACACAATGAGTGACAATGTTCAGTACATCTCATCCTTCAGTTATAGCCAATTTATAGAAACAGACAATTCTCAGATTCAAAATTTTATTTGGGCATTTTTACACCTTCTATTGTATTTATGAAGGGACAATCGCGGAATCAAATTCTTAGCCGTTTCACAATCAAAGATATCAATGCAGGGGTAATAAAAATCGAGGCATAAGTGTATGAAATATATGCCCAATGGTCATGCTTATTTGTAAAAATCAAGAAGTCATTTGCCTGTTAACAGTCTTAACCTTAGAAGAACAACTATAAAAATGACACTATCATCTTCAAGAAACATCAAGATATTGACACTATAAAAAGGACACTACCATCTCAAACAACCAACATTTACGAGTGTTTCGATTTGGCACTGTGCATTTTCAACAAATTTCTAAGAAAATGAAATCCATCTGAAACATAATGACATTACCTGAGCTTGACTCCACTAGGTTTTCCGGTGTCGGGGAATTGCAGATTCGGCCACTATCGGAGTTGGGCATCACCATCTTCACAGTTGGGGAGCAATGATTTCGATTTGGAGGGAAGGCTTTGCGAAGGACAATGATGGGTTGGGGGAAAGACTTGCAAAGGGCAATGACGAGTCAAGAGATTTCACCTTCACCGGATGTGAAATTCACGACCACAGTGAGAGTGAAATCGGCGGGGAAAAGAAGGCGGGACTTTTCCTTTTTGTCTTCAATGCCTTTGCCGGCTTCAATTCTACTGGGTAATAGATTTTCATTTGGCTTATTAGATTTTCAAAGTCAAACTGACCAGCTGCTCCATCACGTGAATAGCACATGGTTTCTAAAAATTTCAAATTTCTGTGCATTTTTCTGTGAACCAATTATGTACAAGAGGGATTTTTCCATCACATATCATATCACCATCAGTCATAAATATGTACATATTTATAGATAACAAAATGGTTATATATATTACTAGGTGGCAAAGGGTCACCAAATGTACGTGCTAATGATTATGATTTATTGAGCTCAGAATGGTACAATGATGTATTTTGTAAGAAAGGAGTCCTACATTTGATATCCATTGGACTGGTTGCATTAATAAATATCCATGAATCATGAGCACCATATTCCACACACTAGATATGTATTATACTCATTCCATGTTTTATTATTTTTTAGAGCATAATGGTTCGTCAAACACTAGAGTGCAACGGCGACAATGAGGCCTATCTTGTGATAATTCGGAGATTCATTATAGTGGGCACTGCTGTTTTTATCTTAAATATAAATATTGTATGAAGAGGAGTTTACTTTCACGAGCAATGCTACGTGTGCAAGGAAAAATTTATAGGGACTTTTATAGAATATCACATGGCAATATTTCATTAGATTTTAGGCCAAAAAAATATAAATAAAACAGTCAATCAAATACTGCTATTTCAACACTTGTAAAACGCTATGTACATTTTCCCTATACACGTATCATTTCTATACTTTCACTACCGTGCGATGTGAATTCAAATTATGTGGATGAAAGATGTGCCCATCCGTAAGCTTGGATTATCGTTAGAATAAGAGGGTCTACCTTAGTTTAGGAAATGACTTATAATAACTCAAAAGACAAATATCATGGCTGCGAGGTGAATGAACAATCTGTCTCGTTTTTTGGTGTGCATCTTTCCTTATAAGATTGAAATGAGGTCCTTGCTTGACTCAAATATAAGATTTCTTACAACTTGCATTAGTAACATCATAAACAATCTAAGATTTATTAAAATGCAGCCCCTACCCTCGTTCCCTTCCTAGCTTCCAACCTACTAATGGTCGAATGCCCTCAAACTCTCGTTATAGAGCTTTCTAATAGTCTTGTAGCTGGTTGACCAGACACTCAGTGGATGATCTTGGTCCATCGACACCAAATTGCTATAAAAGTAACTTTAGCTGAGAATTAACTTAATGACAATGAATACATCAGGGACCCCAGATGTAAATTTCTCTTTAATTTATTTTTTATTTTATTTTCCACGTTCATACGTTACAATTACGTTCTCCTCGATTCTCCCTCCCTTGGACACTCCGAGACACTCGTAAACACACTTGCGTATACAGTAAAGCGTATGGTCTGTTTATTGTGTAATACGATTTTCGTAATCAAAGTATAAAGTAAAAACCAGCATTTCAATCTTCTCGATCATAGTATCGTACACAATCTTCTTGATGTTCTTCTGCAGTTTCTAATTGTACATTCACAAATTCAAATAATTTTAAAGAAATGAGTGTGGTGGAAATGGCGACGGAGTGCCTGGTGCCGTCGTGGTGGGAGGTGCATGTCTCGGTGGCAGCCGCGGCCTTCGTGGTGGCGGCATACTGGTTCTTCACTCTCGCTGGCGATGGCGATCGGATAAGAGTAGAAAGTTCGTGTGGCAAGTCGGATGTAATTGATGACAAAGACAAGGTCGCCTAATTTTCCGCCATTTTGATGTAATTAACTTTGATGTTGATTTTTGTTATAATAACAATTTCGTAATTAAATAAGTCCGTCTGGTTCTCTAAATACTTCTGTTTCCTTTTCTTGTTTGGGAATTTACTTCCGCGGTACATTTTTTTGTACATATTGATGATAAAGATCAGACCAGTTCTCTAATTTCACCCCTAGTTATTATTCATTAAAAGTGACTAATTTTTTATGTCGATTCTTTGTTTTTAATCTTTTTTCGATAATTAGAGTGAGAGGAGTAAATGCCCTTCGTTTTGGATTGAGATCATGATGTTTAATTTCTGTCTTCTTCCCCTTCATAATTTTGTGCTAAAAGAATTCAGTTTTCTTGAACTGTTTATGTGAATTTGGTTTGCCTCTTTTTGTAATTAGTGATATATTAGTAAATCTTAGTGATTTTGCCCCTATTTTGCAGTGTTAATTTGAAGATTACGCCACCAAATGAGGCTAAATTCACATATTTTTTTAATGTTTTAGTATTTGATACTACATTAATTTCTGCTGGCTGGTCGGATTCTGTGGGCAATCCAACTCCACCCTACTATTCGCATTTTTTGTATGTCTTCGTGCTTGTGTGAAATATTTTTTGAAAACCGATTTTGTTGGAGAACGTGTGGTTAAAAAGTAGGAAAAGATTTTAGGAAGAAAAATGAATTTTTTGAGGATGTGTGGTCGAAAATTAGTGTAGTGGATAAGTGATTTTAAAATAATCAAAATCAAACAAGGCCTTAGTGTGGTGATGATGCTGTAATATATTTGACTGCTAAATAAATTAATTTACAGCCGGCTCTTTTATTTTTCTTTTTTAATTGCATGATAAGTGGCAAACCATGAACTTATTGAAAATTTTACCTAATCATATCTGAAAAGACTATCGAGTATTGACCATCTATCCTCATGAACTTATTGTACGCAAGCTAAATTATATAGTAGCAATTTTCCTTTTTTTTTTCTTTTTTTTTTTGAGCAGTTGTTCATTTATCTGTACTACAACATAAGTAACAGAAAAAACTGGTTTCAAACACTGAATATTGAAAAGCTACTCATTTGCATCCAATATTTGTTGAAGCTATAACACATGTAAAGAGCATGGGATCATAAATGGAAATAACTTGGTTCTCAATCTCACATAACTTGTTTGGCTGATGAGAACTCTTTTCCTCACAGAACGCAACTTGTGTGCTCAAAGACTTGTTTCAATTGCCAGTTTTATCTTCTAATGATTTCTTTATATTTGTACCTACGCTTTGACGTTGTCATAAAACTTTAACTGAAGCAATTCGCGATAACGTGCTTGTAGATATAATAGCCTCATACGAACTCTTGATATTTGGGAGTTCTTATTTGTTGTGATGGTAATGCATATGCTTCATCATCCAGTTAATATCGTACGTGCTATAATTTTCAACTTTTTATTTATTTATTTCCTTTTTTAGACTGATTTCCCACTTGATTAACATGCAGTTTGCACTTATTTTGCAGATGAGCCAGTTTAGAGGAGACCATCTAACTTTTTCTGCATATATGATTAAGGTAATCTTTTATTTTTTGTACTGGCAACTGCATTCTAATTTTGTTGTGCAATGTATGATGCTTGATCTGTCCTTATATGAAATTCTGATGTTGCAACAACCAATGTCCATTGAACACTGTTGTTTATAAGCATTCCCACGTTTCAGGTGGAACTGTTAGCAGCTAAGAATCTAATTGGTGCAAGCTTGAAGCCTCATACGAACTCTTGATATTTGGGAGTTCTTATTTGTTGTGATGGTAATGCATATGCTTCATCATCCAGTTAATATCGTACGTGCTATAATTTTCAACTTTTTATTTATTTATTTCCTTTTTTAGACTGATTTCCCACTTGATTAACATGCAGTTTGCACTTATTTTGCAGATGAGCCAGTTTAGAGGAGACCATCTAACTTTTTCTGCATATATGATTAAGGTAATCTTTTATTTTTTGTACTGGCAACTGCATTCTAATTTTGTTGTGCAATGTATGATGCTTGATCTGTCCTTATATGAAATTCTGATGTTGCAACAACCAATGTCCATTGAACACTGTTGTTTATAAGCATTCCCACGTTTCAGGTGGAACTGTTAGCAGCTAAGAATCTAATTGGTGCAAGCTTGAATGGCACATCAGATCCTTATGCAATTGTCACTTGTGGTGGGGAGAAGCGCTTCAGGTGATTACATCTGATTGGCTTCTTTCTTTTCAATAAAACTGAATTTTAGTCAGCTTTAATAATTTTATATAATATCGAAGTTCCTTTTTTTTCCTTTTTTTTTGGTATGTGCTGCTATTTTTATTTTAGTTCTAACACATTATACTTATTATTGGTGATGCAAACTTCACTAATTTATATATTTTAATTTCATTTTGTTTATACGCAACCTTTGGTAGAAGAATTTAGTTAGATGGCTTGTGGATGCATATCTTTCTATCTTATTTTATTTTTGTAGCTTCTGTTGAGTCTCTAGTTCTTTCAAAGTTTGTTGACCAATTAAATTCTTAATTCCTCGGAGATGTTGCGAGAGGCAATACACGAGTAGCACAGAGATGTCAAACAGAGAGCTCCTCGAGGGACTTTTGATCTAAGAATTATGGGATCTATTTAGCTTGATGATCATTTAAAAGGAATGAGAATATGATTCGAGGGAGCGTTGGGTTCTAGGCATGTATCACTTTTTTGGCCTTGATTAGTGGCAAGGATACTGTGGTTCAATTCGGTGCTAGTAGATCAATCTTAATGTAAAAACTGATAATAGAGCCCTCACGATTAGAGTTAGTATTGATCAGAGTATGTTAGAGGGCAAAGATTTGGACAATATAAGTTAGTGTAGTGAGTCTAAGATTTCAGAGTTGGTTCCTCGAGTGCCATAGTTGGTTGAGAACTACATCCAGTGCGAACATAGTCAAGATTAGCCTAATTTCTCGAGAATCATGCATTGACAAGGGCGTCAATGCCCTAGAGTGGTGAAGCGTATCACAGATTGGAATGCTCTTTCACCACTTCTCATCCTTTATTTTAGTGGCGAACTTTGGCACCTTAGGCCATTATAGGAGACGATGAAGGGAGATTTAAGATCATAAAGAATTAACTTGCCAAGTGGACAGGAATTGGTCAGAGTACTTGCTGTACTCTTTGGTACAACAGGCAAAAAAAATGTGGCTCAAATCTCACTGCTAGAACTTAGAAAAATTGAGTATGTGTTCAAACATTTGATAAAAGTAATCTCAGTTTGCATGTGTGAGGGGCATTTACATAACTAAATTCTCTCCCTTTTTAGGTTAAGCTTTTAGATGAGCTATTCAACAATAACTCTTGATGTTTGATGCGTAGAAGTAAACAAACTTATGCTCTCTGTAATTCGGTCTATGTGGATATTAAATCTTTGGTTTCCTTTAATTTGGTATTTTTTTTATTTTTTATTTTTCATTGTTTCTGTTGTTTTTATTTATGTTAACTAGAAATGAGGGTATAATGGGCTTCTCAACTAAAAGATGGACTATTAAACAATCAAATTGATGGATTGTGCCATTGAGACAAATTATGCTACAGAGCTAGAAGGTTGGAGAGACTGCTGTCAATAAAAATAGGTTTGGGCCAGTAGCAACGAGCTCCACTGGTTGAGGAATAACTGTGTAATTCTTCCTTCTATTGATACTTAAAATTTCAAACAGAAGCACGAAGTTCTAAAATAAGGAATTGAAAATTTTCCTAACTCAAAACTAGTAACGGTAAAACTAAATCATGATCTACTCTACGTTATTGCACCTAGAATAGTTGTTTATTATTTTGGGGGTTTTCGGGGGACCTCCACCAAAACTTGCTCTCTTTCCTCTTCTAGGAACGTGAGAGCAAGTTTTGAAAGCAAGGGATGTGGAGTTACTACCACCATTACAAGCATGTAAAATTTTTTTAGTATAATCTCGTATTTCTGACTAAAATACAAATATATGGAACCTTTTCTTTTTCCAAGTTGAGTGTAGCTTGAAGCCTTGGGGAGATCTTATTGGGTTGAATTTCTTAGGAACTTTGAGTCACATGACCTTCTTCGGCAAGCCAATCTGCCGTTTGTATTCCTTCACAATAGTGAGATCTTTTTCCAAATAGTATCACATTGTCTCGAATTTGATCTAATACACTTTGAACATTCCACGACCCCTTCCTTTTAAAAAGTACAATTGACAGACAAGCTTGAGAATGATTCAATCCGTACATAGTTATAGCCCATTCAGTTACAAAGTTCAATTCCTCCAAGTATTGCACACAATCAGCTTCATATTTCTTGTTAAAACCATAAAAGTCATTAAAGTCTACAATTCATCATTGTGTTTCTCTTACAATTCATCATTGTGTTTCTCTTACTAATAGGAAAACTTGATAAATTGATCTAAATAAATCATTTGTATAATACCGTCTGCATTTCAACAAGTTTACTGCATTTTCCCTAATGCCTGTTGTAGTTGCATTTTTTATTGCTTCGAATTTGAACACAGTTCTAGACATTTTACTCATTTTCTTGTATGCATAATTTTTCTTATTGATGTTTAATACCATATTTCTTAGTGATACAATTGCATGCATTTTTAAGATATAAACGGTGATTGCTGCAGTTCAATGGTTCCAGGGTCAAGAAATCCTATGTGGGGAGAGGAGTTCAATTTTTCTGTTGATGAGCTTCCTGTAGAGGTGGTTATGTTTCAATACTTTTGTGATTGTAAATGTGAAATATAACCCACTATATGTAAACTATGATGCTCGGTTTGCAGGCATTTTCTAATAAAATTTTACTTGTCGAAAGAAAAAGAACTTTTACTTTTCTTTTCTTTTTAGCCTAATTGACAACTTTTTTTTTAACATTTTTTTCATTGTCTTTCACAAATCAATGCTGGTTTATCATATCCATCTAATCTATATCAATCTGTGTATTTTCAAGCTATCACATATATATATTTAGAAATGTAATTTGAATTTCTGGGAAAAACTTTATCAGGCTCATTCCTTTGGAATGCTTCTTCAAGCATAATGATATTCTAATTAAGAAAATTGTTTTTAAAACCGTGCACGGCTTATGCCACGCGAGGCCTTCATTTAGAGCTAGGTTATACTTTTACTAAAAATTTCATTACATACCTCAAGGTGTTTGAGTTGTCTGCTTCTTGGTCTTGCCCTTTCTAAATCTTTTGTTACCTGCCTCAGCCTTTTAGGCTAGTTTCTTCACAGCATAGAACGTTTGAAGAGTTTTGGGTTGTTTTAAATATAACCCCTACACCCACCCACCCAGGGCAAAAAAGGGAGAATTGGATATTGCTTCAGCTTTTTGACGACAGATGTTCAGTGATAGTAGACTTGTGACACATAACATCACTCCTCTTTCTTTATATATTTTTCTTTCGTTGTCCCATGTTTTTATTATATTGACTGTTTATTTATTTATTACTATTATTTTGTGTGTGTGTGTGTGTGTGTTTAAAATTCGAAACAGACACATTTCTTAAATAGACAAGTTTCATTTCTTTTAACTGCCGGTGGTGTCTCATGGAGCAGTGGTCTTGTTCTACAATTACTGCTTTTTTAGTTAAATATTTGCTACTTTGTTTTATATATTTAGCTTGAAAATTAGGCTTTTAGTTTTGTTGGAATGTTGTTTTGTAAATTTATTAAATGGTTTATGGTTTGTTACAACTATATTTTTATAATTTTGTAATTTTTTGAATTATTGTAATGCTAAGGTTTACGCATTAAAGCACCTTGAGGCTTATACCTCACCTTGCGCAGGCAAACTTTTCAGTGCCCAATTTAGTCTTTTTAAAATTTTGACTTGCGTCTGAGTCCTAAACATTTTAATATCTACCTTGTGTTTATTATTAAAAAATGAGATTGTGTACAGGCCTCTTGTAACCTTGTGCATGAGCATCTATGGCCTTTAGCTATCAATAATATTATATCTTATGTTTCTGCTGTAAACATGTAAGTACTCAAGCGTGTTCTTCTACTTCTGGTTTCTTAATACAAGTCATTTACCCAATTGTATAAACAGATAAATGTGGCAATATATGATTGGGATATAATTTGGAAAAGTGCAGTTCTTGGTTCAATAACTATTCCCATCGAAAATGAAGGTCAAAATGCTACTGCATGGTATACTTTGGACAGCCCATCTGGGCAGGTAATATATTGCTCAAATTTTGTTCTTTTGAATATTTATTACACTTTCATTATAATTATTTTTCAGGTAACTTGAAACATGTTATTTATAATATTTGTCAGGTCTGTCTCCACATTGAAACGCTAAAACTCCATGTGAATTCCAGGTCCCTCTTCGTGATACATTTTTTCTTTTTCTTTTCTATTTCTATTCTTAATTTTAATGTTCACTTTCTCCTATCTCATTTCTTTTTGCATAAATATGAAATGATATTTTTTTAGCTTAGGCCTACATATATTTAGTAAAGTTAATCATATAGGAGGTCTCTGACGAATGTTCTCGTTCCTTCTATTTTTTTATTTTTTTTGGGTTGGGGGGGGGGGGGGGGGGGTTTTGCC
>NC_036247.1:13494983-13553761 GCF_002742605.1 Olea europaea var. sylvestris | reverse complement strand
TAAATTGGTTTAAAAGTTTCTATTTGATTTATATTTCGAAATTTCTCTTGAATCATTACTTAATGCTTGTTGCAATGTTGAGTTGATCTTTGCACTCTTAACCTTCAACTTGTGCTATATTGTTGGTACGAGTGCTTAGTGTCTCAGTTTTGTTCTTCTTGCTATCTGTTAGTGTAGTTAATTTTTATTCAACTGAATAAGAAAATTTATGGCTCCTATGATACTTGTAAAATTTAGTCAAAATTTTGATTACACAGACTGCCAATCCAAAGAGAGTTAAATTTTACAAATTGTACTTTTTTGTTGTAAGGCCTGTATTCATGAATCTTGTGGTTTAAGAGTGTAGGGATGACATTGATATCACCTGATATAAGATAAGATCACAAGATATTAAAAATGTTTGACATGCAATACTGCAGGTTTTTCAGTTCTTGTAACACCCCAATCTTCACAAACTTTGGAGTGTTACCCAAAAATTCAATTATCTCCACGTTGAAAGTAGGAACAATAAAAAAATTATTTCTTTTAAACAAAATGACTGGAATATCCATAGATTTAAACCAAAATCATACGAACAAAAAAATATAATCGCCTAACTATTAAATAACATGTCTTTGAATAAATTAAACTAATAAATAAATTGAAAGACAGAAAAACTTAATGTTTATGTTTTCTTCAATCCACCCGGCAACCCGCATCACCATCTTGTCACAAATTTAATCGACCCGAACTAACTTGTAAAATTATTGCAAGAGTGAGTATTTAAAAATATCCAATAAAATACGTTCAGTTTCCATAGACAATTATATAATAATTAAATCTATACTTCATACCACCCTTCTCTTATGGAATATATCGGTAATCAAGTGAGACACCCATTATTGGTTAATTTGAATTCTCGAAGGAGTTCACATTCCATTATAAAGAAATCAATAGGGTTCACATTTCATTAGATCGAACCTAGAGATCCACTGGCAATTCATGCATACAAAAGTATCTTAGATTTTGAAAGGTTGAAAAGAATAAAATCTTGTACGTAAAATTCTCCTATTATTTTTTCATACATTTTCCTATGGTGAAATAATGGGAATTCTTACAGTATTTTTAGTTGAAATTCTCAATTGAATTTGTATGCAACTAGAATTGGAAAATCGTATAATACAAAGAATTTGGATAAGAATTGGCTTCAAATAATAGAATTATGATTACTATTAAACTTTATCAAAATCACGTTAAGACTACAATTAAACTTTTCAAATCAAATAATAAGATGTTTTCTATATGTACACATGGCTGTCAACCCCTTTAAAGTTAATATTCAATTTAACCAAATACTAATGATAACTTCTTTACACTTCAGTATCTTTGGCCTAACTTATTCGAATGAACTTTTTCTCGAGTAGAAGACTTCTAATTAATTACAATTACAAAAAGAGCCTAGTATTGATATACTAAAACTTCCTCTATCAAAATCTAATTATTTGTTCAAAAAAAATTAAAAATTAATACTTATTTCACTTTAGTCCCTCAATTTTCAAAATATAAAATCATAGCATCTAACAAATAATTGTATTGAATAAGATTTTCGAGGTGATACAATCTACCCTTCTTAAAAAGAATTTCGTCCTCAAAATTATCTTACTTAGTTGAAAAGTTATGGATACTTAGCCTTAACATACTTATAATATTTCATAACATAACATGATGTAAGAAAACCCATAGTCAGGCTATAAGAATGACGTTTCAATTCATAGCTAGAATGAATCGGAGAGTGATCGAATAGTAAGCATCGCGTGCTAATGATTTCAATTAAAGGCTTTAAAAATTTTACATTGTCCTTAAACTTTTGATGCTTATGAAAATGCTTTATTTTTATTTTTATTTGAAATTTCCTAAAATATAATTTTCTCAAAATAGAAGTTCTAAAAATATAATTTTCTTAAATTTGGAATGGTTTGAAATATTGTTTTTCGTCTTGTTTATTTGAATAATGTACAACCAAAAGGCTTTCAGATGAGGAGTGGCTCACAAGTAGACAGCTTAAATCTCAAACTCTTTTTAGACAGTTTTGGTCTTTTTGATAAAACTTTTCAATAATGCGAATATGCAAATTAAGAAAACTAAAATAATAAGTGGGAACTAAGATCTGTTAAAATATATTTTTCTAATTGGCAAATTCCTATTAAAACTCATTTATATGAAACTAATAAAAAAAAGTTTACCGCTCTGATACCAAGCTGTAAACCCTAATTTTCATAAACCCTGGAATGTAACCAAAAATTTAATTATCTCCACGTTAAGAGCCAAAAAGATTAAAAAATTATTTCTTAAAATAAAATGACTGGAATATCCATAAATTTAAACCAAAACGTTAAAATAATATCTAAAAAAATCACCTAACTAATTAAATAACATGTCTTTGAACAAATTAAACAAATAAATAAATTGGAGGATAGAAAAGCTTAATGTTGATTTTTCTTTCAATCCACTTGGCAGCTCACATCATCATCTTGTCACAAATCCAATCAATCCGAACTAACATGCAAAATTATAGTAAGAGTGGGCATTTAAAAATACGCATACAAATACGTATAGTTTTCATAGACAATTATATAATAATAAAATCTACACTTCATCCCACTATTTTCTCATGGAGTATATCGATGACCAAACAAGACACTCATTATTAGTCAATTTGAATTCTCAAAGAAGTTCATATTCCGTTATAAAGAACCAATAGGGTTCACATTTTGTTAGGTCGAAACCGAAGGTATTTTTTTGTACTTTTTCCTCCCCTTTTCTCTTTCCCCGCCATGGCTATCTTTATTTTCAAGGTGAGATAATGAAAATTATTGTAGCATATATAGTTGAAATTCTCAATTGAATTTATAACAAGAATTGAAAAACTGTGTAATACAAAGAATTTGGATAAGAATTAGTTTCATATAATAGAATTATGATTACTAAAACTTTATCAAAATCAAATCAATATTACACTTAAAACTTTTCAAATCAAATAAAAAGATGTTTTCTAAATATACATGTAGATGCCAACTCTTTTGAAGTCTATTCAATTTAATCAAATACTAACTAATAACAACTTTTTTAAACTTAAATATCTTGGGCCTAATTTATCTAAATGAACTTTTTCTCGAATCGAAGAATTCTAATTAAAAACAGCCCAGTATAGATATATTAAAACTTGCTCTATCAAAATCTAATTATTTGACCCGAAAAAGAATAAAAATTAATACTTATTTCACTTTGATCCCCCAACTTTGAGAATATAAAAACGTAACATCTAACAAATAATTTCATTCAATAAAATTTTCGGGGAGTTACAGGTTTAGCGGAAATTAATTGTTCTAGCATGTAGCAGAATTCGCTCCCTTTCCCTTTTGGGGTTTGAATAACAGTGAATTTATAGATTGAAGCTGAGATCATGTGAATTTATGAAAACTTTTTAGCAAGTATTCCTGCACATTGTCCATTTTTGTTTATATTTTGTGTAATTCATGATACTAGTTGCAAGTACAAGTTTATGAGTATCTTTAACTACATAGAATAATAAATCATACAAAATGATGGATTGATTTGGCTGTATCTTAAAATGAATTTCTATTTTCCTGGAATTCTGAAATTTTTGAATTTATCATTGGATCTTCACCTTCTTGTAGCTTTGGTGTTGTGATTGTTGGCCATCCTATTCTTACTTCAGTGTGCTATATGGTGAATGAACTATTATTAGTATTTTTAATTACGCTAGCATCTATTACTGGAGGCAGTTTCTATTTTCAAAAATGTATGTTAATCTAATAATCATCCTTCAATTTTTTCCATTGATGTCATTACTTTTCTAGTAAGCTGTCAATTTTCCTGAACTGATGCAAACTATTCTTTTGTAGAGCGAACATCTATGCTCTTTCTAATAATCGAAGGAGGATTGTGGATAAACAAGAACCTACGGTTGTTCATTTGAAACCTGGGCCACTGCAAACAATATTTAATCTTCTTCCAGACGAGGCATGATTTTTTACTTTTAGTTTGGATAAGCCTAGTTATCTGCTTCTCTAGACTGCTTTGAGTAGTATTTGGAAAAAAGTTAGCCTTTCCGATTGGATTGTCATATTGGCCAATTCAGTTTCTAATATTGGTGAAGATATTTTTCAGGTCATTGAGCGTAGCTATTCGTGTGCTCTTGAGAGGTCGTTTTTGTATCATGGTCGTATGTATGTATCAGCATGGCACATCTGCTTCCATTCTAACGTTTTTTCGAAGCAAATGAAGGTCAACTCCCATCTTTGGTTCCTATTGATTATTTGACTTCTGTTCAGAGCATATTCCTATTAATGAGTGCCAGGCGATTTATGTAACGTGATTTTATACTGCAAGCGTACGGTGTCAAGTTTTGTAGTATATTAAAGAATTGAAAAGTGTCGAACCCACAGGGATTGATATTCGACTTCCACTGAGTACTATAATTGTGTCTGCGTTTACTTTATCTAGACAATCAGGTGTTAAATTGATGTTTGAATACTAAACTAATGTCAATGACTTAAATAATGCAATAAAAGTGAGGCAATTTCTAAAGATTAAATCAAAATTACGTAATGTCTAAGGAGTGATTTCACTGTATTCTCGACATAATTCTCAATCCCTATAGATATTTTCATCAACTATTTCCAGAATTCATAGGCAAGAATCCTAAATTAATTCTATTTCCCCCTCTCAAGCGTCAAATAGAACACATCTCTATATTTTAACCCTAATATCTCTATTCTGAATTAAATATATAAAGATTATCACGCACTTGGTTCTTGTTTTACCCTTAAAGATTCGCACTTTCTCTCGAAACCTACAAATCTAAGTTATATTGTTCTTAGATCACGCCTAAATTTTCCTCTCTCGAGCGTCAAATTTAGAACATTAATTCATTCAATTGGTGATCAGACAACTGAAAGTATTAAGCAAGAACAATACAAATCAATTCTGAAAAATTAAATGGAAATACTATAAAGAAATTAAATCACGTCTCAAATATGATACATCAAACCCTAGATTTAAAAGTTTAATTCATGATTGAGAAGAGAAACACAATAAAATACAAATTAAATCGTATGGAGAATAAAAAGATAAGAAAAACTCAATTTGCTGTTTGATTTCTTCTCCAAATCTGGTGAATTTCCTCTCAATCGATGTTTCCTTTGCCTCTTTCTCTTCAGCCATCCAACCCCTTGAAATTAGGTCTTTGGAATGTATTTATAGTGTATAGGAGTTTTGGAAAGATTTGAGGATGAGTTGGGCTGAAAAAGAATGGTAAAAACCCAAAAAATTACTCCAGCAAGACGGCGCTGACTTTTTGTAAAAAATTACAGCAACATGGCGCCTAGGCGCTGAGGGATAGCGCCTGGGCGCTCGTGACCACTTTGGTTGCACTGCACAGCTTTCAGTATTTTTATCATAATTCTTTCTTCCGATATCCGATTGAGATGATTCAAGATGCGTTGAAAAGGTAATTCAAAGGGCTACAACTTTGCTTCAGGCATCATTCTCCAATTCGATCGTTTGCTGTGTCGAAAATGGGTCTGAATGTGAGACTAAAAATCCGGTGCAAAACTTTTCGGTTGGAAAATGATTTATGATCATATCTTGACTAAATTTGATCCCTTTGACATCTTTCTTCATCCAATTGGCTTCCAGAACTCTCGGATCTTCATTCCAAGTTTCGACACAACTTTTGATTACGTGCACCTTAGTCCTCGAACTTTGGATCCCTTACATTTTGGTCATTTCATCCAATTTCACCAACCTTGGCATATTTCTTTCATTTGGCCTCTTTTATCATTTGTTTCTCCACTTCATCCATCCTTCAAAATAGCATGAAAACCACATGTTAGCACCTCCAAAATACATGAGAATCAACTAAATAATAAGTTTAATGGCCTTGATATGAAGAGTGAAATATCACTCATCAATGAATCATCTCTATAGAACTTCTTGGTCAGCGAATTTGTCTTTGTGGTTGATTTCACTTCTGAAGCTCAGGTTCATGGTGTCTAAAATACATGATTATGATTTCTTGTTTATGAATTCTTATCTAACTTGAGATATAGTGTACTTTGGTTTGTTGTAAAAATTTATCTCCATCTACAGCAGAAATAATCTTTCCTTTTTTTTTTTTTTTCCTGCAGTAAAATATGAATGGGCATGAAGGAACATTATTTCCCATATCATCCCTCCTTTTTGATCTATTAAAAAGTTATATTAAATATTGTTTGGTGGAAAGTGTTCCTAATATCATTGGATATAGGTAAGAAACTAAATTAACTCTGTGGGCAAAGCCACATGGTAATGCTTTTACCCTATGTGAAGGCAGATGTCATGTGCCTTAAGCATATTGTTAGTATTTATAAAACTACAAAACTGTGCTTTAGGAAACACTGGTAATCAAATTGTATTCTATACATACAGAAAAGTAAATGGGAAAATGGCAAAATGTTGCAAAAATAAATGAAAGAGGAGCATAACAAATGAAAATGAGATTTCCACTTAACTATGCTTGCATAGTATCTTCATATAGATGTGGCAGTGGATAAAAAAGAGTGACCAAAAATGAATCATATAGCCAACCCCTAATTTGTTGGGAATAAGGCTTACTTTGTGGTGGTGGTGTATTTCATTATAGAAATTAGTGGTTAAAAGCAGGTAAATGGCAGTGAAGGGAATAAACTTTAATGATAGGATTATAACCTTTGCTTGCGAGATAGAAAGGCATTATTGGCAATTGGCAGGTAAATGGTCTGTGCTGCTTGACTACACTGCTATTTTTTAAAAATAATTGACACGTGGAGAGTACTCTTGGTGCCTTGAAGCACCATTTGGTTTGCCTTGGTGACTTTTCTAGAACATCTTGCCAAAATAACTTGAATTTTCATCTGTGAATATGATGATGTCTACCTTTTCCACTGTTCTATGAAAGCTGATTTTCCTTTTCTTTTGCTAAAATATAAGTTTTGGCCTTGGGTCTACCTCTTAGTCAACGTGTTCACTTAAAGTTTTATCTCCTTTCAGTGCCTCATATTTTCTCTAAATACTTTTAGAAACCACTCCAGGAATGAGCCATTGACATTTATTGGTATTTTAATCGAAATGAGCTTCTATTTTCTAGCACCTGGTTTCAGATAGTATAATTTCTACTCAAAAGCTGGCCTTCCTTTTTGTATTGAACTCCTTTAAGTTGTACACACTCTTATGTTTACATTTTCATTGTAGCAGGTGATTATACCTTTTGGAGATATAGACGAGGTACAAAGACGTGTTTTCTAATTTTATTTTTTTATTTTTTTCCAGATTGCTTATGGGATTTATTGGCTGTCCGAAGTAATGAATCTTTTGGTCGTTTTTCCATTTCAGATAAGGAGGAGCCAACATGCTTTTATCAATCCCGCTATTACAATAATTCTTCGAATGGGTGCTGGTGGACATGGCGTCCCTCCTTTGGGAAACCCAGATGGTTAGTATTTTTATTATTATTATTATTATTTTTTTTATTTTTTTTTGCATCAAGTGTCCTTTTGATAAATTTTTACTACTTCCCTATCTTAAGTTTAAATGGACCATGCTGTCGACTACATTATAAGCATCTGTAAAATTAGACCCCATTATTGAGATCATTCAAATGCTGTAGAAGTCAAGCAGAAAATTTACTCTAATTTTCATGTCAAAAAAGGGAAAACCCGAAGATGGTGATCTTGAATTCGGCATTGCAATTAAGCGATGATACAATTAGCTCCAGAATTTCTTATCTAGTTCCACGGTGCTGCTTCAGTTGCTTGATTTTGCTTATATATATACTGGTGTATGGATTACACAGAATTAATGGTGAACAATACACTTTAGCTTATTTTGCTATCACAAGGATGCATTTTTAATCTTCTTTGTGATCTGTCTAGTCTTACTGGGTACCGGGTAGAGATCACCATCAAACTCTTCTCCTAATTTCTTATCAATTGAAGTCACCTCCAATTGTAGGCCTAAATTCTCATCTTTTATTTTGTCCATTCCATTGTGATTGGATTACACACACATCTGGCATTTTGTGGCATTGGATTTGAAGAACATTACCATAGCAGGAGAAAGCTGGGTTCTTCAAGGGAAGGAGCGGAATAGGGGGTTCTTTTAAAATTCACTTAGTCAAAGGTCCTTATTTCCACTTTGACTTTTAAAAACTTGAAGAATGGTAAAAGACAAAGATACCCTTAAATATATTATGTAATTACAAAATATTGAATAGTTTAAAAGACATTATTACCCTTTTAGTTAATAATTGAAAACCATACACTTCTCCACTTATAAAACTGTAGAACGAGCTTTAAACACAAAAAAACTCTTATTTTTCATTTTTTTGAACCTCAAAATATCAAAAAACTTCAAACGTTGAAACCATAATTTTTTTCAGATCAATTACTTCAAATCGTAAGTATATTTTTACACATGCTTAATTTCAATTTCAGTAAATTAGTGTACGTTTGAGTAGTTAAATAACACAGTAGTCAGTAGAAATTTTTTTTAACAGATCTATAATTTATTTCTTTAGAACCATAGAAAAATAAAAAGTCATACGCAAAATAAACAGTCCGACGATTAACTGTGGGATGGTAACAAAGACTGTTAGACAGCAAACAGTCGACTGTCAAAAGACTGTCTAACAGTCGGCTGTTAAACACCGATTTGACAATCGGCTGTCTAACAGCTGACAGCCGACTACCATTGGCTGTAAAATAGTCCACAGTTGGCTGTTTTCCCAACTGTTTTACGAATTTTTTTTTTATTATTAATTTTTGTTTTGGCAATTGTCTTATAATTTTAATTACAAGTTGATTAAATATCTGAATTTTTGTTGTTGTAATTGATTTAAAAATTCTATATCGTCATGCAGATATAATAATTTCGATCTGTTATTTCGGTGATTTCGAACTGAATGAAAATAATAGATAAGAATGGAGATGGACGAGTGATGTATGTAGTTGTATTGCAATTCTCGTAACAGAGAGTACATCATATGCGGAAGTGTACCAGGATTTGCAAAATAAGCTAAATGTTGATTATTCTCAGTACGATATGCAACTGAGATATTTATTCAATGGTTATGGGGATTTGTCCATTCTGATGCCACCTATATTTGTTACTAATGATGCTAAATTGAATTATCTATTAGAATTGAATAAAATGCATAGGATTCCAACTGTTCTTGGTGTGACTTTAGTTAAGAAGGATGTTGTCGAAGGTGAACGCGAAGATAATAATGACCAAGATTTTTTGGGAGACAGTGGAGATAGTTCCTGCAGATGATGTGGTTATTCCTGAAACGGTTACTACTGATCGTGAAGTCACTGTTACGCACAGAATTCCGTCTACAGTTGAGGACAACGAAAATATAAATGATTTTACAAATGAAAATTTAATTGCTTTATCCCGACAGAGACCTGAGCGGGGTGGGAGCTCAAGGGGTGGAACAAATGGACCGTCCTCCAATTCTTCGCGTGTGGCTCTCGATGATGACGATTTGTATGTCAAGCAACTATTTGAAACCAAGAAAGATTGCAGGAAGCTGTACACTGGATGACATAAAAATATAACTTTGAGTTCAAGGTAAAAAAATTATCCAAGTCATTTGTTGACAGTTGCTTACATTGACGACAATTGCAATTGGCACTTGAGAGCGACTAAAATGGACACGAATGAGTGCTTTGTAGTTCGCAAATATGCACGAGAACATACATACGAAGTGGGAATTTGTCGAAATGATCACAGGCAAGCTTGAGCATGGTTTATTAGTCGACAGATAATGCACAAGTATCAAGACCCATGGACGATCTACAGATCTTCGGACATCATTAACAATGTCCGTTGAGAGTATGGAGTAGTCATGAGCTACCAGAAAATCTAGAAGGCCAAAGAATGTGCGTTGGAGGATTTAATGGGATCAGCTAAGGAGAGCTATGCTAAATTGTCCAGGTATTGCCATAACATGGGGACAACCAATCCTGACACGACATTTTTTATTGAGATGGGAGGCGATAATTGTTTTAAATATTTTTTCATGGCTCTCGGACAATGTATTCGGAGTTTTCGAAATGCAATGCGACCCATTATTCTAGTTGATGGTACAATTCTGAAAGCTAAATATCAAGGCAAACTAATTATTGCTACATGTCAAAACGCCAACATCTAAATTTATCCTATTGCATTCGGTATAGTCGATAGCGAGAATGATCTGTCCACGCGTTGGTTCTTTTCGAAACTGAGGGAAGTGATCGGGGAAGTCAAAGACTTTGCCTTTGTAACTGATCGGGGACAGTCTGTAATAAACGGTATCGCTAAAGTTTTTTTCGAGGCACATCACGGGTATTGCATGTACTATATACAAGGTAATTTGAAGACTAGGTATCCGAGTAAAGGCATCGTTTCATTGTTCAGGAGAGCAATCAAAGCTTACAGTGTTGAAGAGTGTAATAAGTTCATGTTCGAGATAGGAAGTAAATCATTGTCGGTGTTGGAGTATCTGACGAACATGGGGATCGAACATTGGGTGCGGTCATACTTTCCAGGACGTCGATACAATATGATGACGTCGAATAACGCAGAGTCTCTTAATGCATTGTTTAAAAAGGATCGAGAGTTACCAATTCTTGCAATGATTGAGAACATTCGTAACAAGCTGCAACAGTGGTTTCATGACCGACGTGCGGTATCACAGAGTTGCACTAGCGTGCTGGCCCAGCTCAAGAGAAGAAACTCTTTAAGGCGGCAGAGGTTGGGAGAAAGTTGAATGTGGAAGCACTAAATGAGTTTCGCTTCTCCGTGCACATAATACGACATATATGATGGACTTAACTGATAACACATGTACTTGTACGAGATTTCAGTTGGAGAGTTTCATGTGAGTATGCAGTTGCGGTGGCCATATATCGAGGCTTTACAGCGAGAACGTTATGCTCTTTGTATCATACGACTGAGTCTTGGAGAACAACATATGCTGAAACTATATTTCCTCTGTCGAATGAAGTCGAGTGGGAAGTTTCCGAGCACATTCTCCCTTTTCATGATTTGTTGCCACCAGCAGTTGAGCCGCGTGGTTTTGGACGTCCAAGTACATCTAGAATATCATCTATCGGAGAGTTTCCTCGACAGCGTAGGTGTTACAGGTGCAAAGCTATAGGACATACTCAACAATTTTGTACCAATCAAATTCCCCTAAATGACGATTAGACATGTACGTTAAATGACTAATATTTTCGTTTACTTTACACTGTTTAATATTTATTCTTCATAAATGTTAAATGTTCAATATTTATTCTTGATAAATGGTATTTATAATTATTTATATGAAAAATTAGTTCCATACTCGGCATATGTGTAAAATAACAAAAAATCAACTCACAAAAAATAATTACATTTTCAATGTGAATGTTATATAAATTGAACACAAATTTACAATTATTTCATACTCACAAAAAATAATTAAATTTTCAATGTGAATGTTATATACATTGAACACAAATTTACAATTATTTCATAATCACAAAAAATAATTAAATTTACAATGTGAATGCTATATACATTGAACATAAATTTACAATTATTTTATAATCACAAAAAATAATTAAATTTACAATTCGAATGTTACATATATTTAATACAAATTTGCGGGTCACCATTAAATTCGAACAAATCACAAGCTAGCTTCTTTCTCCAGTTCTGTATCCACGATTGGCTGATTTCATCAACCTTATGTCCTATACTTAAAAATTCAATGTGCTTAATGGCAAATATGCCGCAGTCACCGCTACAATTGAACAAGAATGGATTAGTTCAGTACAGTGTAGCTAAAAAACTAAGTCTGAAAGATGAAAACAATAAAGCTCAAACACTTACCTTCTGGACTGTCGCGTTGTCGTCGTGTTCCGAACAATCCGCAATCTGTCCTGTACAGTCATCCCCGCTCGTCTGGCCATCATAGGAACAATTACAGCTACGGATTCCAGATTTTGCTCCAGCTGGCCTAGTGTCAAACATGAATGATCTGGATCGTACACATATATAGTCGTGTCAGTAAAAATGATCTCCAGCGTAACATAGTACTTATTGATATACGCTGGAATGTACATATGTGTACAACCCTCCCATAATTTTCCCTCGACACTCGGCGACATTCCTATGACTCACTCAAATATATATTCTGGCACCGTGTACTCGTTACCCATAAGTTGGAGCGACTGATGCTCTATGGTAACGGCAGCAGGAATTCGGTGTTTAATATGACTTGACCATGGACATCAAATAATTTTGGATATCTTTGAGCTCGATCTCGCAGCAAGTTCATGGCCAGGTCGATGCGCTGCATCAGAAAATATCAAAAAAGTATGAGTTATTCATTTAATAAATACAAAGTGACTTATACATAAAAAACACGAAATGAATAGTTCACTTACATCGTCGGCGAGCCAAGCTCCCAAAGTGGTGATATCGTGGAACCACTTGTAAGCGTCCGAGACCATCCGGTTACCTATTGTGCGGCTAGCTCTGAAAAAATAGGGAAAGATTAAAATAAGCATAGACGAGTTAGCGTACAGTGCTTTATTAAAATCATACAATACTTACCCGGGGATAATTCTCTTCCACTCCGTCTCGAACGCTTTCCACTTGGCATTATCCACATTCCTGAATAAGTTCAGGTGCGTCCCATCAATGAACGTCCTCCTCTTGGTCTCAGCCGTGAAGGGGGAAACAACATACTGTGACGGCACTCTCAACCTCTTGCCGACCACCTGTTCCGTCTCATCAATAGCATGTCTCTTACCCTCAATCATGACGAGGGTCATCTCGGCCTCCGAGGCCACCTCCTCCGTCACCACTTCATCCGCCCCTCCCATCGGGACCACCTCTCCATCGTCCCCTCTCTCATCCCCATCGGGGCCACTCTCTTCCCCTTCATAGACAACCACAATGACTCTAATGTCTCATCATGTTAAAAATATGGGTGACCCCCCTCTCCATCACCATCTCTGCCACTCTCTCGATCATCATCTCCAGCATCCCCTCTGTCCCCTCATCACCTAACGGCTAAACCTCCTCTAAGTGCCGCTACCGTATCCTGAAGGTCGACAACACAAGACCGTAGTATTCCAACATCACGGGATAGATCGTCAACCCTCTCTGTCAACTCTCGTCCCATATCGTCGACCTTCCCTGTCAGATAGTCGACCTTCCCTGTCAAATCGTCGACCCTCCATGTCAACTCTCGTCCCATATCATTGACCCGCTCCATCAACTCTCGTCGTAGCGCGACGACCTCCTCCACTATAAATCCAGTCAGACGGGCATACAAATCATCATTGTGTGTCGGAGATACAGGAGGGACGTGTCTGGACGAGGGAGAATGAGATACCCTCGGCGGTGACGATGCCAATGGCAATGGCGATACTCGCGGCGAAGGCAATGGCAATGGAGGCGACGATACTCTCGGCGGAGATGATGCCAATGGTGGAGGCGATACCCTTGGCGGAGGTGATCGTCGATCAGTTGGACTGCCCTCCTACATAAATAACATTAAAAATTATTCAATAAATTTATATGTCGAGGACATTCAATAAATTATATTTAATTCACATATCCAATCTTGGTCTAGGCTCGGATTAGACATCTTCTCGTCTTGGGTGGACGGAGCCCCTAAATTCCGCACAAAATCCCGAGCCTCCTCTTCCATCGACGGCGTCAACTCAGATATGACTTCAAGCTGACATATTAACATTCAACTAGTTAATGATCATGTAAACAGATTTTAAACTATGTATGATATAAATCACAAATGCATAATACTTACCTGAGGATCGTCGAGGAGGGCCGATAACTATTTTCTAGTGGGACATCCTTCCACTCGCGACGATCTCCAATAATGCATCTGAGGGCATCGTGTCTCTCCTCGCTTTCCGAAGCGGGCTCCCAGTGCAGGGACTGTCTCATACACCCAAATCTGCAACACATACACTTATTATGCATAAATGTAATATACTAAAATTTTAATTTTAATTATATTAAACATTTACGTGCACCGCTAAGGGCAATCCATATGTATCGTATTTATGCATTGATCCCCTGGGCCTTGAGTGTAATCTGGTGAAGACGTGTACGGTGTCTTCGTAGCATCTTCGGCCCCATGGATAGCTGTTGAACGCATCGATGTCGTCAACAACTTTCAAATGAAAAATGTCAATGGCAGTTTTCTTGTGATGACACCTCATCACACTCTCAAGGATGTAGACCAGTTCAAGCTTCAATCTATCTATCATCTGGTCACACCCCCTGATCACGACCATCAGCTCGGGTAGATGCACTGACCCATGTCCCTGGAAGTACGTCTCGTACAGCCTATTGCTTCTCTCAATGGCTGCATCGTCGCCCGTAATTCTCAGTCTAGTGATCAAGCTAAACTCATACATCGAGAAACTGACGACCTTGCCCCCAAGGTCGAAGTGGAGGGAATCGTCGTCGACTGACCTCAGAAGCCGGCATAGAAGTGCATTGATGATCTGTCATGAGTACTGCACCGTTCGCATTTGGTATAGTGGCCACAAGAAGGACTGTCATAGCATATCTCCATGATGATCATCAAGCACCTCCAACACCGCAGTAAAACTCTCAAAGCTACTGTTCTAAGTTGCTTCCCCTGTCATCCGTATCAACTCCCCATCTAAATGATACTCCATCCTGCAAAAATTCAAATGTTAGAACATTGAACAGAAAATAATAAAGTAACGCATAATCTCAAAAAATCAAGGCAACTGAATTCTAACTACCATACAATATGCAAGACATTGACGTTAATAACAAAATAAATTCAATACAAATTTAAAAATTAAAATAATTTAATTATAAAGAAAATTAATCTTATATATTACATTTGGAAAATATATTTACAAAAAAAATTTCAAATTAAATACATTTTTAAAAAAATTAAAGAATATAAATATTATTTAAATAAATTAGAAACAAATCAAATATTATTTCATAAAAGAAAAAAAAGGAACAAAATAAATTGTTAATTTCGGACAACATCATCTATTCAATTATTAAATTATATAAAAAAAGACAATTATAAAAATTAAATAAATAAATAACATAATTATTGTTTAATCAAATTAAAATAAATTAATTATAAAGAAAATTAATCTTGTAATCATTTGGAAAATATATTTACAAACAATAAATTTCAAATTAAATACATTTTTAAAATATTTAAAGAATATTTATATTATTTAAATAAATGTGAAAAAAAAATCAAAGATTATTTCATAAAAACAAAAATAAAAGGAACAAAATAAATTGTTAATTTTAAATAATATTCAATTATTAAATTATATAAATAAAAGACAATTATAAAAAATAAATAAATAACATAATTACTATTTAATCAAATAAAAAAATAAATTAATTATAAAAATTGATAAAAAAAAAATTTTAAACAAAATTACAGACTGTTAATAGTCTGGACCGACTGTTAACAGTCGTCCAAATTGTTCACAGTCCATGGGACAACTGTTAACAATCAGTCCATGACTGTTAACAGTCACCATCTTTTATTATCCTTTCGTCGAAAATCGCTATTGTAGACGATGGAGAGGTCCAAAAATTACAAAAAATTTACATTTTTCACCCCAACATGATCCACAATCTAACTACTCATGCATCTTCATCTAATTAAACTGAATAAACGTAAAATAATTCAATTAATGAAAACTGGAACAAAAAATACAATTTCCTGCAAGAAAACTAATCGGAATAGTTCGCCCGGTGGTAGATACGTGCTTCTGGTCGTCGATTGAAATCACTATGACGTTGGTGATTTCGGCCGATGGTTGATCGGTTAGTTTTTCTGACAACTGTGGCTTCCGTTTTTTTGGGTCGGTCGGTCAGAGAGGAAACTTTCAAACAGTCTGTAGCCTTGAAGGGTAAAATTGTCCTTTTAGTGTAAATTTATGTTTTAACTTATTTTTTTTTTTTTAATTCATATAATGGGTTAAAGGCTAATGTTAAAATTTGCTATAGTCCAAGAATCATTTCCGTGTATTTCCTCGCAGAATAGGACTTTGAGATTGGTTGAATAGTGGTTTCTGGTGCAATCTTGGGTCGGTAAGGCGAAATGGGGCCACCCTAGCCCATTAAGTGCTCTTCGCAGGCCATTGACATCATATGCTCTATCTGAAATAGATTTTGCTATGATTTCTTACGGTAAGATAGAAGCAAGCTAGTCTCTGAAAATGTTTCAGACCATGTCCTTGGAAACAAGTAAAATTTTTCAGTTTAGAGGGCTTTCCTTTCAAGAGAGAAAGACTGATAGAAAAATAAACAAATATTCTCTTGTTTTTTCAGAGAATGTTTTGAAAAGGGCCGTTCTGTCTTTATTGTCAAGCTTATTGTTAAGGTAGCACCTATTTATGAAAACTAAATAAGATAGAAAGTAAATTTCTAAATGACATCTCGCCCATCAAAACCTAACACTGATATTCAATTCTTTGTTATCTGCATAGCAGAATTTTCCCTCTAGTTTGTCTTTCATTGTCTTTGTGGTTTCTCATTTATGGTTTTTCCGAGCCCAAAATACAATATTTCACATGTTTTAATGCTGTTGTTTCCCCACTGGTTATTAATTATATGTATACTGACACCCGTCAAAGTCAGTGTGAGGAATATGTGTAGGTGAAAACTAGATGTGGCTACCAACTATCCATCATAGACATGAGTGTGCACTTTATCATGTTTAGTTATTGAAACTAAAATAATATTCAATTAGTTTTATGCTGATCCTGTTCAGATTTGTAGATCTTCAAATATTAATCTATATTCTAAAAGTCTGTATTGTTGTTTGTAGATGTATTTCCACTTAATTTGTGGACTCTGATGCCATATGTGAGCCATTTGTATCTTTCAGGTAGAGTCAGATATATGTTTGCATCATTCTGGAACAGAAACCATGCACTGAGAGCTTTACAGCTTGCAGTAAAGAACTATCATGCAACGCTAGAAGCTGAGAAGAAGGTTTTACCCTTTGCTCTTGTTTAATCTTCCTTTCTCTTCTTCCACATCGGTAATCTTTCTTGGTTTTTAGAGATGTTGCCACTTCCTATTTAGGATGATTTAACTCGAAACCTATTGATAGTGAGCAAGTCAAAATTGCACGAGGTCTTCTCTCATTGATAATCATGCTATATTGGATCGTCTGAAAACATTATTTTCAAGGAAATGTTATATTTTTCACATGTAAAGCATTTGATTGACCGGGTTACAGTTTTAATGCCTTGCGTGTATAGGTTTAGTTAATTAGAAACTAAAACTTTTTAGTGGGCTGCATGGTGAGCGTTCACATGCGACACTCAGACATGAAGTAGTGAAACAACTGTAAACTGAAGATATATATGCGTGTAGTATACGATGAATTATGCATTTCCATTTTAAGTGATAAGTTTCTATCAGATGTATTACTACTTTGGCTTTAAGGAATATAAATTGCTCTACCCGGGTTAAAATTTTAGGTAATCTGCTCAAATTGTTCTAACTGTTGATCTTATTTCTGAACACAGGATAAGGAACAGTCAGCATTGCGTCATAGTAGCTCTGTCAGAGGCAGTGAAAGGAAATCTAAGCTTCCTGAGGAAAGTGTGCCCAAGACTGACAAGTTTCAACCATTCATCAAAGAGGATGTTCTTTCTGGCATTTATAATGTGTGTGCATAACTCACAGTTCTACTTTTTTGTTACCCTATTTGAACATCATATTGACTAACTATATCTTGTTTGCAAAATAATTTGTAGGACGTGTTCCCATGCACAGCAGAGAAATTTTTTGAAACTTTGTTTGATGACGCTTCGAATTTCACAAATGAGTATCGTACAGCCAGAAAGGACTCTAATGTCATAGTAAGTAATGAATTCTAATAATGTCTGTCAACATGCTGCTTGGTCTCTCATCTCCATACAATTGATTGGATCTGTACAAACATGTAGAAGGATGTCAAACTCAAAATCATATACATACTTCTATATTATATGCCACATACTGGAGTACGTAGAAACTTTTAGTTGGAGTTGTAAGGAGATCTCTATATTCGTTCATGGCGTTGCATTGCCACTATAGCTTGGGAATACCAGCATAGAAATTATCCAGACCTAAAATTTGTCGTATCGTAGAGCTTAGTCCAGACACTGACTAAATGAATTGCAGTTTGGTGGCCATTAATAATATATATTTTACAGGAAAAAACCTGTAAAATAATGTTAACACATGTCCATATGCAAGCTAGCAAGCCATTAAAGTTAGTCAACCATCTGTGGCAGGATGTGTAGACATTAATGAGCTATGACCTTTTCGTGGTTATCAGTACACCTTTGCTGAGGAAAAACCAACACCTATATTACCACTGTACCATTTTGTACATATACTTTCTAGAGTCTATCTGATTTTCCTGTTATGCTAACTTCAGATGGGTCAGTGGTATACTGCTGATGAGTACGACGGTGAAGTTAGGCAAATTACCTATAGAACCTTGTGCAACAGTCCCATGTGTCCTCCAGATACAGCAATGACAGAAGTGCAACATGCTGTTTTATCTCCAGATAAGAGAACTCTGGTGGGAACATATATTTGTTTTTCTATTTCTGTTTATTCAAATGTGAAAACTCTTGTCAATCTAGTTGGTTAGTTTTTGGTGACGTTGAAGAAATAATAGCCTCTTTTTTTCCTTAATTAGGTGTTTGAGACAGTACAACAGGCACATGATGTTCCCTTTGGATCATATTTTGAGGTACTCAAAATGTTGTCCATTTTTTCTGTGCTTTTTATTGTCATGGTTTCTATACATCTAGTAGAAGTACATATTGGAATGTTTCAAGTTTTCAGGCTAAAGAAATTTATTGGTTATCTGTCTTTAGAACTTGGTGGTTGAAGCTTATTCTATCATTATTATTTTTTTTCTGGAATCCCTTTTTCCTCTATGAATATTCGCAGTTATTATTTAACTTTATAACTGAGTATATATGTTTTGGTGCATCAGGTTCACTGTAGATGGTCATTGGAGACAAACTCGGAGTCGTCATGCAGTGTGGATATTAAAGCTGGTAATTTCTTCCATATCTTTGTTGGCGCATGGTTGTTTTCTCAACTTGGAAAACTTCATCCGTTCTTATTTATCTTTAATTGTAAATCATTTAATAAATGCTTGAACATTTGTTGCTTTTATGTCATTTGATAATCATTAACCTTCTTAATTTGGTTAGCTTTCAGTCTGTTGAACAAACCGCTTGATTTGAAAGCTTAGCTATAAAGAGGACCACATGACTACTATTTAAATTTTGTGTTAAAACAGGCCTCCTAAGTCTAGATAGGATTCACCCTTTTTTTTTGTACTATCAAAGCCTGGAACATCCACAATTGATTAAACGGCCGATGCCAGAATCTTTGTCTACTCAGATATCATGTTGAACCATTTTATCTAAAAGTTTAAACTGTTAGAGAGAGTCATCATTTATATATTTTTTATCATAATCAAATCACGTCGTTTCTTAGACGAACATTTGATATGCATGTTCATACATATGTGTGTATCTAAGGCTTGAATCTAATCTACTACCTAACATTATAATTGGAATCATAGTGTAAAGATTTTCTATCAGGTTCTTTCTGCAAGAAATCTTTGTAACAACACAGATAAATTATGTATATTTGTTCTACCAAGGTAACTGATAAGCGGTAGACTCTGTGCCTTTCAGTTATAGAATATCTCTAGGTGAATGGTCTGCCTTATCAATTGTGCTCATACGTAACACGTGGAAGAACTTCATTTGTTGTGGTCTCAGGCTATTAGATTTTGAAATACTTGGGCCACTTTCGATTGGCCGCTTTTCTCGACCAACTTCAGTGTATTTTTTTTTCCTGATAGTCATAAATTCGGTAAAAGTTTTGCATTTATTTATTTATTTATTTTTTTTGTGACATTTCAAGATAATCTTAAAATAAGTTTTGCTTTAATCTTAATCCTTCAAATACTTATGGGCTGCATGGTCACGTCATTGTTTTTTTCTTTTAAGATTATTACTTGTCTTAGAAACCTCCTTATGTACAAACTTCATTTGAAATTAATAAGGAAATGGAATTTTTGAATTCTGACAGGTGCACATTTCAAGAAATGGTGCATAATGCAATCCAAAATTAAATCCGGTGCTATCAACGAGGTGTGTATATCCTTTGTGATTTACCGTCTTCTTGCTTAATATTTTCATTTTGTCTCCAAGGTTGTGCCAAATTCAACATAACGGTAAATGTCTAAATATGCTTGGTTAAACCTTGCAGTATAAGAAAGAGGTGGATCAAATGTTAGAGGTGGCTAGTACATATATAAAGTCAAAGACTACCGGAGGTGAGATTGAGCATACTACCTTGTCTCCTGCTGTCTTTCAAGAAAATAGATAAACTGATCGTATAATCTTCAAACAAGATCTGTTAGGGTATTGCTTCTAGTTGCTTATAGATTTCTATTCTGTCCTAAGCAAATTTAAGTCTCTTGTAATTTATACAGTCATGTGTGTGTGTGTTCCTATCTCCTGCATAGCGAACAAGTGGTCTGCTGCTGTATTCTATGTTGAATACATTTCAGTTACAAGGATGGCATAATTACTTTTTCTTACTCAAGTAATATGGTTGTGGTTGACATTGCTTATAAGCCAAAAGAAGTGCATCTAAGCAGAATTTGGAACAAAATGCTGATGGGCACTTCTCTTTTGTGCTTTCTCACCACTCTTTACCTCACCTTTAGCTTTAGCTATAATTCAATGTCCCTCACGAAGGGGTACATTTCATTTGCAGTCTGAAATTTCAATGAAATCTCAATTGGATCATTAAAATTTAATTTGTGTCTATTTGGTTATTGAACTTTAGTTTAATTTTAGAGCCTGTTTGAGCCACATTATAATGAGAATGAAAAATAGAGCCGTTCTGGGCTCCACACCAGAGATAGAAATTCAAAAATGATGGCTTGATGTGATGGATAACGGTCATATTCTTCATTTTAATGAGGTAAAAATGTGGCTCAAACGGGGGCAAATTTGTCTTCCGTCACTTTGATGTTGGGCACGGAAGCTCTGATACCACTTGTTATGTTCGGAAGCTCCAATACCACTTGTTGATCCCAAATCGGATTGTAAATAATAAGATTTAGTGACAATATTAAAGTAAAAAAAAAAGGTCACACCACGAGAACAAGATTTAAAGTAAAGAAGAGTAAAAAAGGTTAATCGCAAAGGAACGATATTTATTACTGAACAATATGGAGAAAGCAAGTACAATTTACTAAAATTGCTTTTCACAAAACTGACAGAGGAGCTTCATATTTATAGTGAAAAATTAATCTTTAGAAGTAAAGTTTTAGATGAAATAAAATGCCTAAAAATTTTCTTATTTGAACTCTTCAAGTCCAACTCAAATTTCAACTCTCAATGGGTTTCAAAATAGAACTTTAAATAGAATTTAACAATTAAGTTTGAATAGGATTTCTCAAAGCATTCCAATTGGAATTCTTCTTGATGTACACTTCAATTAGAATTCTATAATTATATCAAAAGGATTCGGGTCACCCCAAAATTTTAACAGTCTTCACATTGTCACGAGTTTCGGTATAACCGAACGAAATTCCTAGATTTCAAATCTGTTTACATCGAAATAAACTGGTCATTCTCTTCAATGCAGTAACCAAGCACTCCATATAAACCAAACAATCGTCCTCTGCCCCGTGTCTACAAACGACACCTGAACCCAATCCCAAGGTTCCCAAAATTCCTCATCAGAATTAATGTTGATCACACAGGGTCCAAGCACACCCTATAGCAAGAACCAAACTAGATGCTTGATTAGAAGGCCCCTTACTAGAAATGTTGCCTTCAACGTTCCTAGAAGCATCCCAGACATTACTGAGACAACGGTAACTACATTCAATGAGTTCAACCCCAACAACTGAACATGGTATACCCGCTAAAATTGATGGCAAAACGGAATCACCAATACTCTCTCGAGCAGTGTTTTGAACTGACTCAGAGCTCAACATAAGAGGTACTGTACCAAACTGAACTTCCACCATGGTTCTAAACTTGCACAAATGTCTCCTCTTAACTGATTTTGCACTCCCCTGCAATATGTACAACTGGGATCTTTTTCGTCCCTCTAGTACAACCTGGACTCCCTTTCGGACATTCAAGACTCCACCTCATTCAGAGAATTTTTACCCTTTTGCATCTAGAACACTCAGCGAGATGAGATTCCTCTTCAAATCTGGAACATGTCGAACCTGGCCAAGTATTTTGACCGTCCCATCCTGTAACCGCAATCTGACTCAATCGATTCCAACAATATGGCAAGACTGGTTGTTTACCATTACAACTCCACCTTATTGAACAGCCTCATGTGTCTTAAATAAATTTCTATTGGAACACATATGGTTCGAACGTACTGAATCAAGAATTCACTCCTCATCGGGTTTAGAATCTACATCAGATATTACGGTCAACATCACATCTCCGCCATCTGAAAAATCCTCAACTACATTGGTTTCGTCTGAAATCAAAGGTTATGCTCCACGATTTGCAGCTAAATCACATCTAGCCTGCAACATATTGCAATCCTTTCGAATATGTCCCTTCTGTTTGTAGTAGTAACAATACACATTGCTAAAGTTGAGTTTCGATCTGCCTCTCCGTCGATCACCTTGAGATATAAGAGTTTCCTCATCCCTTGATGTAGCTCCAATCAAACGCTTCATTTTCTTCTTTGAGTGCAAAACATCTTAGACATCGTCTATAGTCAAAGTATCTCAACTATACAAGATGGTGTCCCGAAACGACGCATAAGAACCATGCAGCGAACACAACAAGATTAAGGCAAGATCCTCTTCATCGTACTTAACCTCCAACATTTCCAAATCTGCAACTATTTCCTTGAACACAGTAATGTGATCTTCCAACGACCCTCTTTCCACTATGCGATAGGAATACGGCTTCTGCTTAAGAGCCAGCTTCTGGTAAGACTCTTAGTTATACATAACTGATATAGTTTCAACCACAAAGCAACCGTCGTCTTCTCCGTCAAGACATCCTACAGAATATTGTTGGATAAATGAAGATGAATCAACGACACGGTCTTTCGATCCTTCCGTTGTCCAATCAACTGGCATCTTCTCAAAACCCAACAACGCATCATCCAAACTCAACTGAGCCAGAACAGTCCTCATCTTTACTTGCCAAAAAAAAAAGTTTGTATTGTGATATAATTGCGGAATATCATACTTCAACCTAGTCATCCCAAAAAAATCTCAACCAATCTATGAAATGAACCTGACTCTGATACCACTTGTTGGGCACGGAAGCTCTGATACCACTTGTTGGGCTCGGAAGCTCTGATACCACTTGTTGATCTCAAATTGGATTGTAAAGAATAAAATTTAATGACAATAATGAAGTAAAAAAGATCACCACGAAAATAAGATTTAAAGTAAAGAAGAATAAAAATAGTAAATTGTAAAGGAACGATATTTATTACTGAACAATATGAAGAAAATAAGTACAACTTAGCAAAATTACTTCTTACAAAACTGACAAAGGAGTTTCATATTTATAGGGAAAAATCAATCCGTATAAGTAGAGTTGTAGATAAAATAAAATGCCTAAAAGTTTCCTTATTTGAACTCTTCAAGTCCAACTCAAATTCCAACTCCCAATGGGATTTAAAATAGAACTTAAATAGAATTTGACAATTAAACTTAAATAGGATTCCTCAAAGCGTTCCAACTAGAATTTCTCTTGATGTGCACTTCAATTAGAATTCTATAGTTATATCAAAAGAATTCGGGTCACCCCAAAATTCTAACATTTGAGTCTTCCAAATTGATGAAAGTTACTTATTCACAGTTATAGTGCAATAGATCATCTACGTAATCAGTGCATGGCATGCAAATTTACCATGATGTCTCGTCATAAAAATTTTAAAATTGAAAAAAATAGAATATTTTAGTATGAACATATTGCCACGATCCTTGTTTAGGTTGTTTTACTAGTTTTGTTTCTAGATAGTCACATGGTGAAATGTTGATGCCATCTAAACAATTTTTGTTAGCTTGAGGAATTATAGGTGACGTAATGTTAACATAGTGATGAATTTTAGAATATTAAACTCAACTTTCGTGACCTAATTAAGAATAAGATCCAAGTGAAATTTCTCTTCAAGTTCAATGACTACTCGCCAAGTACATACGATCATTAATGTTTTCTCTTAATTCATGACGACAAATTTGGTGATACAGAGTACTTTCATTCCTAAGATTCCGTTAGCAAGAGTCTTTCATTTCAAAGTCCGACTACGATAATCTTTTCAAATAGACACACTTCAATGTTAACGCTATAAACTTCAGGCAGCATTCCAGCGTGCATGGGAATATAGAATTTTTCATCATCTTCCCACAGATCATAAGAAAAACTCTTTTCTTCGTCGATTTACCTATGAACTTATCTCTCGTTACATACAATAACATTAGGATAGGATCTAATACCAGTAGCTTTCGAACTATTTAGTCCTCAGCTGCAACTCGGCCCTAAGTTTGCCTAGAACACTCATTTATGAGGGATTCTGCGCTGTAAACTTGCACCAGGTAACTTCATAGCTTTATGAGTTTGGGGCCGATACTCCCTCAACAATGAGTTATCACTGAATCTTCATCTGAGACGGGCCTTCTGGTCTTAATCGGTGCCCAAATATCTGCACCATTGCTGCTAGCAACCCCAGCAGTAAATGAAATTGGCACAAGACATAACCCTTTGCTTCTCAAGCTATATGGCTCCATGTCCTTGAAACAGAATAGATCAACATTATAACTTTCAGCCTTGCAGTAAACATTCATAGCCCATCTGTTATGGACAAGATAGCAGTATAAAGAAAGAAAATAAGCTAAAATCTTGTTCATTATACCATTGAGTTCTCATTGGTTGGCGTACTATAAAGGTATGGAGCACTCAAAACCTGAAAGTACCAATGAAATAATAAGGGATTTGATATTGACCATCCAAAATTGTTAATAATGAATTCTTGATTCGAACTTTTTGTGGTATTAGAGCACGTCAAAGGTCATAAAATCCGGAAAATGTCGAACCTTAACTTGTTCGTGAAGGAATCCTATGTATTCCATTGCCTCCAGAAGGACTGATGCAGTATCTGTCTGTGGTAAATTTAAACAAATTTAGCTAAGCAATTGATGTGTAGGTGTAAATTATGCGAGGGTTCGTAGTATGTACCTTTCCGAAGGGTGAGACGAGCTGTTGAAGAGCTGAAATTCGTTCACTAACCTTCTCTTTCTTTTGCTGACAACAAGATAAATCGAACATATCAATGATACAAATAGTAAAGTGTACACAATATTTAGAAGAATGTACAATCCAACAATGAACTCATCTGAGTCGATATATGATGATAAGATACCTTGGAAGAGAGAGAGAGGTCGGCTTTATGTCGTTTTGAGGTAAAATCTGCAAGGCTACTCTGCTCAAGAGAGACGGGGCTTCTTCTGTGTTCCATCATTTTTTCGAATGTAGCTTGCTCCAGAGGATTTTCCGTTCAAACCCTTCTTTTTCCGTACCTTCGAAATTAATATATACATATTGTAATTACATAATTACCAATCAAATCATAGATGCGAATAATACGTAGTCTACTTATTTCGCATTTAACTTTTATTTCTTCCTATATACAGCATATTTAATTTTCAGATCAAAAATATTATTTATGGTCACGCCAATTTTTTTTATGATAGCATATTCTAAAACATCATTAGTCGAATCTATACTAGATTGTGTATTTTCTTGTCGGCCCAATAAATTTCACGACTTCGTTGGATGTCCGAATTCACCCGGCGATAAAGAATTCGTCAAGGAAGCCCTCTATCACCCTACTCATGATTGTCTTCTTACTTTGATAACAATTTTTATCAAAGAATTATGACTAACATAATCTAGAAAAACCCACATCAAGAATCCAAAGAAATTGCAATAAAATCTCAACTTTTGTATCAAAAATTTCAAAAAACCACCTCAGGATTCAAAGAAAGATCTATATATTTGAATACTAAAAAGCAAAAGCTTTAATTAAAACAAATTTGAATTGCAAAACCAACCTGAGAATTAAGAGATTAGCTGCTGGATAAGGTATTGTTGCGGTATAGAGAGTTAGAATGGAAGAACTCAGTTTGTGTGTGTGAAGGGAGAGTGAAGGGATTTTCGAAATTCATATATATACAAATTTGTATACTGTTGGAGGTTTGATTTACAAAAAATTAAATACGAAAATTCAATATCAAAAATGAAAAAGAAAGATTTGTCAATATTTGACAGCTAATAAACAACCATGCAAATGCATACAAACCGTAGCACAGCTGAGAGCTCAGTTCTATTATTTTGACTGAGCTCGAAAATGACTGCTGAGGTTAAGATTTATGTTTTGTATTATTGTCTTTGAAGCATCTTTGTTGTGTTCGAGTATTTAAGTTTCCAGCAACATTTTTTTTTTTTTTTTATATCAAGGTGTCTGCCTTCGACGACTATTCCTTGGGTCTGTGATCCGGCCCCTCTTCACACAGAACAATTAAACTGCGGGATGTACCTCCTACTGACCAGGGTCCGAGCGCATCTCCAACTGAACTGCCAAAGTGCCTAGTGAGCCAACCCACATTGCACCTTGCCTTCCAAGACATTCTTGCCTTCCAGGATAAATCCTGTTTTCCAGTATATGTCTTGCCTTCCAAAAGCCCCACGAATCGAACCCACGACCTCTGAACTGACAGCCTTGAGAGAACCCATCCTTTGTTAGTGGAGAAATGCCCCGAGGGGCTCCAGTCATGCAACATTGATACAGAGGTTTATAGACATGTTGATATAATGTCATACGATATTTTATCATTGAATTGTCTTAAACATAATCACTTTTTTCATCTAATCATTTAGAGCCACATACACACCAGTCATGGAGGATGTCAAAATTCATCTATTAAAATAGAATAATCCTTGAGTTTCTTCGTTGAATGTGCACAACGGATCATTAGATAAAATAATATAACGCAGAAATATGTGCTTGTTTCTATTTTCAATGGTACATTCAATTCTTTTCAAGCCTTAGAAAAATTCTTAGAATTCAATCGATATCAGGACCACGCAACTTATGTCATTATACAGGATGGAGAGTGGAGACAGGAAGCAACGAATGAAAGAAATTAGGGCTGCAGCTTCTTATTTTATTCTTCAATTTTTTTAATCGATTTTTTTTTACTAGTCTGGTAGGGTTGGGTGGGTTCCATCGATTTTTCTGGGTTAACCCATAACCTGACCCGAATATTTTACCCTTAAATCGAATCCACCTAAAAAATGGGAAAAAATCTACCCAAACGGATCGAGTTAGGTCGGTTCGATCGGGTAAGGCGGGTTCGATCGGGTTTTGCCCACCCCTAATTATACTCATGAACAAAATAGCTTACTTTCCCACACCTTTGCTAATCTTTAGGAGGTACTCGTGTGCCCCAAACGAACTACTCACCTCGCAGTGTCTCGACTCCTGTCGAATGATCGATACGATAATTAAACATTTTTGGATGAAAGAGCTTTATTTCATTAATATAGCCCTCATTTGACAATCATTGAAGTGATATTTGTATATTAAAAAAAAATTATAGAAGAGGAGTTTTGAAATAAAATGGTTTTCTTTAAGAATTCGTGATGAGAGAGTAAAATATGTAAAATATCTTGTTGTAAGAATGCATATTATCGGAAGGATTATTTTTGTTGTACATTAGTATGTACATTAGGGTGTCCATAATGGACACCCGGCGTCCCCCTATTGGAGGGGGTGCCTGTGGGCCAAGCGCCCCCTCCAATAGAGAGGCGCCGGGTGTTCATTAAATACAACCTTATGTACACGTCAATGTACGTGTAGCAAATTCCTTATCGAAAATGCCCTCGTTTTGAAAATGCATATTATTGGCGCCAAATCATTGTCAGAGTACTAATCAGAGATCAGGTAGGCATTTCTGGCAGGTGGGGTCCATCAGTCTCATTTGTTTCTATGACACGTATAGGCCTGACAGGATGTGGGCCTCCAGTTTGCACACAATTCCATTTCAAAAGAAGTACTGGCATAATGGGCCCACACGCTTTGTTCCACGCGCTTTTATCAGGGCCGCAGACTGGCCGCTTCAATAAATTTAAAAAAAATTGTATTCAAAAGTTGGCCTACATTTTATTTCTCGGTCACTGAACTTTAAGCATAATTTCAATTGGATTACAAACTTTTCATCATTGTGTCAAATTCACGCATCACTCTCTAATTAACAGAAAAAGCTTAGAGTCTGTTTGGGGGTGATTTTGAGAATTGATTTTTTGACCGTTAAGAGAAAAATGAGGTCCACCTGTGAGAGAAGAAATCAAATATGACGGCTGGAATAGTGAAATAACGGTCAAAAAATCAAATTTTTTTGGTGAAAAAATGGGGCCCAAACGGGCTCTTAGTACGTGATAAACAGAAATGGTAAAATGAGGATTATGTATTTAGATTAGAAAGTTAAAATGAGTGTTTTTAACACACACATGCAATGTTTTAAAAATTGATCTGGCATGGATCCAAAAAAGAAGAAGAGTCAAGGATCGAAACGTGGTCAAATCCAATGACTCTTTCAAAAAATAAATAAATTTAAAAAATTCAAAAGATGAATTTTTTTGAACGATTTTCATAAATTAAACCAATGAAATTGTAAAGTGGTAAATGGTTTTCATAAAAACTAGGTCGGTCTTCGAGTTTTAAGCTAGTTTTAAAAGATAGGTTTTTTTTGCCTAATCAGCACAACTTTTGGTTTGATTCCTGATTTTACAAATCGAATAGATCGAGTCGAGCTAATTTTAGAAAAAAAAATTACTTCTATAACGTGCCGTAGTAGTAAGTTGACATGCTAATGCACGATTATGATAAAATATTGATTGTGGTATGACTATCATTAAGCAACTTTCATCAACTTTGAATATCGCTAGTGGTGAAGTATGAATTTTGAAACTAACTTTTGAAGTACAGCGACCTAGTGAAATTCAGTGATCCAATTGAGACAAGAATAGTGATCCAGTCGAGAATTGGTTAAATATTTACTGATTATAAAATTTATCCTAAGCCTATAATTTATATTGCTATATGAAAAAAATATAAAAATCTTGATATATATTAAATATTTTGTAGTAAAAAATTTGAATAGTATTAGGGATGAAAAAATAAAAAATCTCTTTAAACATGATAAGTAGGACTTGCCTTAAATTTGATGGGGCTTCCCCGCCTAATATAGGGCGAGAGAATGAGGTAGTTGCCCCAAGGTTCGTAGGGGCGAGTACGAGGAACATGTTCCTCATCCTGTTACCTAACTAGTTTAATATCCATTTCAAGTTATAAGTTTTTCAACAAAAGAAAAAAGAAGGAATTATCATCATATCTAAAGAAAAACATGGATTGTTCGATAAATTGGACCAAAAAAATAAAAATCACCTACTAAAGACATTAAAAGATAAAAAGTACCCAAAAAAAAAAAGGATGATAAGCGGGAGAAGGAATCGAAATGGCCCCTTTGCCATCCATAAAAACTATTATTTATTTTTTGAATTGTATATTACGACGATAAAATATCACATATGCCCATAGATATCAACGTCTAATACTAATAATTGCAATTTTGTTATAAACTAAAGAAAACAGAAAAGAGAAATCAATAAATTTGTATATTTTATTAAGAATCAAAGCTTCATATTTATAGGGAAGAATCAAGGCTACAAGGGATGCAACAATCATAATAACTATGGTTATAAGGGAATAAAATTCATTCATAAATATCACTATATTAACAGCACTTCCCCTTTGAATGAGTATTTACACAATAACTGTCTCATTGAAACATTTTTGACAAAAACTCAATTGGACAAAAAATGTCAACATATGGAAAAAAAAAAGTAAAAATAATTTAGAATAGTAAAATGATGTCTCGTTAAAATCTTATCAAGTAAATTTAGTGGGGCAAAACATAATTGAAGGAAAAAGAATACAGCTACTCCCCTTAATTTCAATTCTTGAATTAATTCATCATTACCTTATGCGCCAATGTCTTCAATAATGCAATTTTGATGAAGTATATTTCACATTGTCTTGTATAGTTTTCAAATAACTCTGTCTTCATAAGAGATATTTTATCAGCCTTTGGTAATTGCAAAAACATGATAATTTAAAAAATAGATCTTGTTGATATCTTCGGGAATCTCATACATATAGGGACATTATTTTGGGGGGAAATATTTTGTATGTTATGGACACTTATCATATAAAGAATATGCATAATTAAAACCTTATTATTGAAAAACATGTCGAAAAAATTTTAATGAAGAAAAAATAGTATATTATTCTTTTAAATACGATACAAAGGTTGTCTTATTAAAAACCTTAACAGGAAAATCTAATGGGATAAAACTTTGGTCAAGGAAAAAATATACAACGTGTATTTACTTTCCTTCGTGATAATATCACTTGAAGTATGTTTTAAGCATATTAAATATTTCAGGGATAATATTAATAGTCATTACACATGAGTAGATTATCATGTATTTCGAATTTCATGCATTGTCAAGATAACATAATACGGATTCATGATTTCATCCACCACGATCTTTATGAAATGATTGTGTTGAAAGTCATGCATTATGTATTACGATTTTCTTATTTCCCTCTTGTATAAGTATACACATTTAGATTTTCAAACTGCATGTCCAAAAACTTTGATTGATATGTTTTGACGTATTTATTTCAATTCCTTGCCATATGATATAATTAAGGTTGTAAATTTAGCTTGCGTGTTCAGGTGGCTTGTGGCTTGGTCCCAAAAAAATTTGAGCCGACTTGGCTCGTGTCTCGGAAGAATAGAGCCCATTTTGGTGCGTCAACTTGAGTCCAAGCCGGCTGTTAATGAAAAAATAAATAAAAATGATGAGGGCTGTATCTTTTATTTAATTTCGCTTACGTTGATTATAGTCAATCTCAAACCCGAAAAAATGAAGATGGTTGTAACTTTTATTTAATTTATATTTCATATAAATTATACAAATTTTAAATTCTTTATAAAATATTAGATTTGTCACGAATTACCAAAAAATAAAAAAATTCGACTTGCTAGAGCTCGGGTTGAGCCTTGATGTTTTGGCTGCGTAAAAGCTCGGCTCGGTTCTGACAAAAAAAGCTCGAACAATTTTTACTTGAGCCAAACCGACCTTCGAGTTTCGACTTGTGAGATGGTTTGTCTCTTTTATATCCCTAGATCCAGTACACCATATGCAAAAATGTATTGTCGACGATCTTTTCTTTTCGATTCTGCCCTTGTTGAGCCCCATTTTAGGGGAAGAATATATTTTGAATAGTAGATTGATGAAAAATGTGTGATTAAAATATAAGGAAAAGTTTTGGATTTGTTTGTAATATTATTTTATTGAAAAATATGTGGTTGAAAATAATTTTTGAAAAAAATTAATTTTTAGAAGAATGTGGCTCGGACAAGAGCTCTATTTCTTTCCTCATAGCGATATAACTTATTAAGATATCTCAATTTTTAACATATTATGTACCTGATCCTCTTTTAGGGTTTTATAATTTGTTATATCTAAATACTCATTAAGAGTGTATGCCTCATTTTTATGGGACTTATTTTTGCTAAATTGCTTCATTTTCATTTGGAGATTTTTGTGTTAAAATTAAATGTTACCACACTTCAGATGTGCCATAAATATATCAAATATAATGCTAACGAATTAAAATATCTCAATTTTCAACATATTATATACCTGATCATCTTTTAAGGTTTTATAATTTATTATGTCTAAATACTCATCAAGAGTATATACCTCCTTAATGAGACTTATCTTTGCTAATTGTTTCATTTTCCATTTGAAGATTTTTATATTAAAATAAAATGTTCTCATGCTTTGGGTGTGCCATAAATATATTAAATATAAAGAAAATGTTGGCTGTCCTATGAAGGCCAACACATCACAGGTGGGTGGGGTGGGGGTGGGGGTGGTGTGGATGATTATTTTAAAAAAATTCACCTATCCCCTGCATGTGTGTGGCCTGTATAAGCCCTGTGAAATAGAGTCTTTACAATCAACATGGTTCTAAATATAATACTAATGAACTATCCTCCTAAAACATCAATTCGTGTTAGAGCATTTAAAATTGGTGTATGAGATATTGATTTCTTTAATTAGTAAATGCATCTAAAAAACTACATTTTGAACTTCTGGTTAGAATTATCTTTTGTGAAAATAATGATGCATTTGTACATTATTTCAAACTCCTTAATTTCTACTCTCAATGTTGAGATAATTGTCAAATCAAATTGACAATTAGTAAATTGTGTTATTAAATATTACCTATTTGAGATAAGGGTATTCTCAACATTTTTACTTTTTATCTCAATACAATGTTGTGGATTAATTGTACGTATATTGTACTATCAAATAATTAGATGAAGAAATCAAGTTCTGACCATAACCCAATTATAATATGGAGCACTTGATGTTGGCATGATATATAAGAACATTCTCTAAACAGAATTGGGAAAGTATGTTATCAATTAAATTAATTGAAGGCGTTCGACAAACAATAATTTTAAATCATTTATCGTCATCTCAACTAATATTTATTAAAAAGTTGATTTAGAATCATTAGTATTGTCAGCTTGATTGTATAATCCGAAAATTATGTCCACATTTTAAAATTTGAACAGTAATTTTGCAAACTTAGATTATTAACACAATGTAATCATGTAGTTTATGTACCAAATCCATTAGACATAAATAATATTTAGATGGTCAACATGGATGATAATTAGACATACATACCACCCTAATTAATTTTCAAAATTATAAGAAATTCAATCTTTATTTTAGCTACTGGCTATAATTACTTATTTTCAACAAAGATAACAAATGACACATAGGAATCCATTGAATTAAAGAATCCATTAGTTCTCACTAAATGTCCAATATTTGAATTCTCATTTCACATCATTATTGATTCAGTGATGATCTAATTTGACATACCAAACAATAAAATATAAAAATTATTAAACTTTTGGTTCAATACTATATTTGTCAACTTGAATAATTATTCAGTCAAATAAAAGACATAGTTAATTCTCATAAATATAATTAACCATTATAATCATATGAGAATCAACGTCTATATGACATAAGTCGTGCGTTTTCTTTCAAGAATAAACACATTCAAAATGATTTTTTTTTTTTTTTTGGGAAATATGTACTATTTCGGGAACATGTTGTATTTACTAATAATTTTTAAGAGTCATATGTCATTATTCTTTTGGAATATTAGAATCATAATGTTATGCTTTTTAAGAATAATAATAGATTATTATTTAAAATAATAAATTGTATACGAATTTACTCTTTGGGAATAAAAAAAAACTTAATTATACCTTTAGAGAGCAAGTAAAAATAACTAAAATATAAATAATAGTGTGATATTTCATGAACAACAACAAATTATTATTTACAAAATATTTACTCTTCAAAAGTTTATTTTCTACGAGAATATAATATTTACAAAGTTGTGCTTTCTCAAGAGTAACATGACAATATTCTTATGGAAAATTGAAAGATATAATTCACGTTTTTCAATAGCAAATAATATTTTTCTGAAATATTAATTATAATATTGTACTATTTCAAGAGCAACAATATGATAGATTATCAATTTAAAGGTTATAGAGAAGCATATAAAAATATTAATTACTATACAAACTAGATAGGATATAAAAATTCATTACTAAACATGCAATAGAAAAATATCTTTATTTATATCAAAGTTAACAAAATTGACTAAGCTTCTGTTTGGGCTCCATTAATTTCAAAATACATTTTCTCGTCTCTTATTTTTAATCACATATTCTCCAATAAAATAATATTACATATAAATCCAATTTTTTTCTTTTTTTAATCACATATTTTTTAAAAAAATCACTATTATAAAATACATTTTTTCAAAACTAATAGTAATAGAGCTCAACCAGGGTAAAATATTTCATCAACATGCAAAAGATACCAAACATGCACGTGAATTCCACATATACAGAAATTAAAAGTAGAATTAAAGACGGAACTAATATGTGACAGAATTGATTGTGTATGAATTAATTGTAAAACATGAATTTATTTAATAAACCATGAATTATTATGTGATAGTTTACACATATAAACGTGAATTTTAATTAATATGCATACTAACGGAAAACAAAGAAGAAGAAGAAGCAACTTCGTTATTATGCATATGTACATGGAAGAATTTATATGTCACTAAATTAATTTTGGTATACAAGACAGATGATTATGCTTATAAAAATTATTATATTCTAACTAATTTACTTAAATTTTGAGAGAATTGTGATGCTAAGGTGTTATAAAATCTAAAGAAAAAGAGAGAACAAAAGAAAAAAGCCAATAAACTCGAGTATTTTATTAAGAATCACAGCCTCGTATTTATAGGACAAATTAGGGTTACACGGGATGTAATAGTCACAATGACTAGGGTTACAGGGGTATAAAAGTCATTCATAAGTCATAATGACTAGGATTACATGGATATAAAAAGTCATTCATAAATACTCCTATATTTCATATCAACTTTATCATAATTAAGCTCATTTAATTAACATAATCCAGATTTCCCACAGGTAATGAGGGACCTGAGCATTGACTAATGCTGCACATCTTTTGGACTTGCGAGGATTGAAATGGGAGAGCAATTAATCATAATTATTTGATCTTGATACGTGATTGTCGTTGATTAATGAATTATAAGCATATTTCAAAACTCGAATTAATGCGAAATTAAATTCGCAAAACAATTTAGGAATGCTTTCAACTTCTTAAAAAATAATAATAAATAAAAATCTCTACTATATGATGGGTTTGAATAATTATTCAACGCCCAGAAAGTGTGATTACAAATTATCTAGGGTAACATGGGTAAAGATCTTCCATAGTTTCTGTGATTACGGCCCCCATTTGGTTCTGATTTTTCATCTTGAAAAATTAATTTTTTGATTGTTATTTTCATAAGTTAGCTGTCATTTTTGATTTATTCACTCACAAGTGGAATCCATTTTTCTCTTTAACGATCAAAAAATTGATTCTTAAAATTACTACCGAATAGGCCTAGATAAAATTATCATTTCAAGAACGATTCAATTTGTAAACACATAAATAATATAAGAAATTTTCATTGCGTAATTTCGTATTTGCCTTTTTTTAATTCAAATTTCATTCTCAACTTTGATACATTCATTTTGATACTTCTATCTCAATTATCTATACTTCATAATTTTCGCCGATCACAATAATTGTGCAAATATGAGAAATGGTCAGCATCATTGGTAGAAAAAAAAAAAAATAAAATTCCAAAAAGCTTCTTGTATTGTCAACATACGTGGCTTTTCATAAAGAAAAAACCTACCTAAATGTTTTTTTTTTTTCCGACTTTTATGAGTAGATGATAGGACTTTCTCACCTATATCACCATAATTGTCTCTGTCATTTTCATATAAACCAAAAGAAAAGTCATAAAAAATTACGTAAAAGAATTCAAGCAATAGAAAATAGAGCCATCGGTCTATAGAAAAAAGATTGTTTTGTCCTCACAATAAAATACGCGATCATTTTATTAAAGATAAGATTCAAAATATCAAAACGACGTGACAATCTTGTCATCAATTTCGTGTACAAATCAAATTTATTTATAATAATTATAAATAAAGTAGATCAATTTGTCAAGCATGTCAATTTCATGTCGTCTACTAATTGCCAAATATCTTACAACATATGAAAATGACATTCTCTTTAAACGAAAAATGAGCTGGGTTTCACGTGATTTAAGCAGTTAATCATGGAGAATATTGAATGATAACTGAAGAAAATTGTGAAGTAGGAAAAAAATGTTTCTAATTTGTTTTTTTTATGAGTGTTTAGGTGAAATGTTTTGGACAAATATTGCATGTTGAATACGAAGTACAGAAACACACAGTAAATTGAATTTCTAGAAAACATTCTTATATAATTTATAAAAGTCCAGCAAGGAACAGCTTAGGAAACTCAACGGTAACAAGGATTTTTATATCTTGTTGGAGAAATTTGGCTTCTAGACCAACACAACTTTCCAGGGCCAAATAACCATCACAGCACATGAACGACTATCCCAGTTTCTGAATCAATTTAACACAAGATGAAAGCTAATAATCGTCCTCGAAAAAGTAAAAACTGATTTTGAAGCAAAACTTGAATGCTTCGTCAAACTTTTCTAGATGGTCACATCTGCAGGTCCGTTGTCCAAGTACCTTGAACACTAGGATGTTTTGTAACGTGTCTTGTCTTTAGCTTCACCACCTTTCGTCCAAGTGCATTCCTTAGCCTGGTTGCGCACTGATGTACGTCCTCAGGAGTCAGATTCTTAACGCATACAACTCGCTCGTTCTTGTTCTCTGTAAGTTAAATCAATCAAAAAATGGATTAGAACTCGACTGAAAGCCTACTAGTCCGGCAAGGAGAAGCGTCAATGGTTTGCTCTGATTATTAAATCCCAAGGAGAAAATAACAAAAGATGAAAATGTAATATAGCTGGAGAGGAGAAAAGAGGAGCTTGAGTTTTAATACTTCAATCACCTGGGAACAAATATTTATAGTTGAGAGAAGAGTTAACTAAAGACTGTAAAAATAGCTTCAAATGATTATTCTTATACAGATTCTTTAGGAATTAATTTTGATAATATTCGCCATACTCATTTATTTGGAGTTCCAACTGTCCCACACAGAGTTGTTCTTCTTGTCTAGTTTTCCAGAGGAGTATAATATTTCTGATTCAGTGTTCCATTCAAAAGGTGTGCAATTTGTAAAGAAAATATCGACACAAATGTGAGAAATCCAGGAAATTATGGGTCTCCACTGGTGTTACTGATGTTTTAGGAATAACAAAATATTTGAAGGAAAATATAGCCTATTTCTCCCTATATGATAAGGTAGATTTGAGCTTCTATATTGGCATATATAAATAAGGAATTTAAGGATTTCCTGTTATGACTGTTAACTGGAAGGGTCTTTTGATGTAGTTTGTACGTTTTCGATGTTAAGAGGATGTTGTATCCACTGACTCTGATTTCCTAGTCATGAACCTAAGTTTTTAAAAATAAATTATTGTTTCCCCGAAAAAAAAAATGAAGTTCCATAGGGCATTCCTGGCATCTTCTAAGCAAAAGCAAAAGAAGAAGTGACAGCGTGCAATGATGTCCTATTTTGGAGCATGGATAACAGTGCCTCAAGGAACTCTCAATCTCTATCTATCTCTCAAACTATCGCTTTCAATCTCTACATGAAATCTTGAATTAATCATCCATGTCGGCTTGCTATATCTTCTTAAAGCATATCTACGAAGTACCGAGCAGGGAAAAATAAGTGAATTTAGCCCCTGTTTGACAAACATTATTTTCAAACTCTTTTTTCTACATTTTCATTTTCAACCACACATTCACACAATAAAATATTTTGCACGTAAACTCAAAACTTTTGCCTATTTTTTAACTATACATTCTCCTAAGGATCACTTTTCAAAACTCTATTTCCTCCAGGAAATAGTTGTCAAACAGGGGCCTACTCACCTCCAAAATATTTACTTTTAAGGATAAGAGAAAGCTCAGTTACTCAAGTGTCATTAGATGCGTACAAAACAGCCTGAAATAAAACTACCCACATTTTTCTCCCTCCCACAATCCCACCAACGGGTCTGAAATAAAAATTTGCTCACTAACAGCAGAGCAATGAATTTTTCGTTTATGCTAGTGCAGTCAAAGAACATAGTATCAGGATGATCCGTGTTTCAGACGAATAGGCCTGCATGTCTAAATAAAAACCTACAACAGTGTTAGATGAAGAGGTGTGAATCAGATTCGGTTGATCCCAGACTATAGACAAATTTCCAAAAACAGATTGCCTAACCCAAAGGGATGTGTGAAATAAAAATGCACACACAAAAAATCGAGTATTCATAGATAGACGAAGAGAATGAGAAATTTCTTACTGTATAAACCCTTCAAAAATGGATGATGACCACGATTGAGATCGGTGATCACCTCGAGCTGAGGATTTTGTTCTTTGAATGCTGGCAATTGAGACTCCATAAATGCCCTAAACAAAATAAATGAAATCACTAATCCTGTTTGAAATCAAATTGCTAGCCTATTTAAATGCTAAGAAGCACCGATACTTGCAAACTTGTTTCGTACTCGTATCCAATACATATTCAACCTCTGATCCTCTCCGATATGCTTCGGTACATAACATATACTTGTTTTTTTTAATTATTTTATATATTTTTATATTTTTTAAATTTTCGATAAGTATCCGATATGAATTTTTTAATTATTTTATATATTTTTATATTTTTTAAATTTTCGATAAGTATCCGATATGAATTTTTTAATTATTTTATATTATTGCATGATTTTTTATATGTATCCAATACTTTATGGTTCACATGCACTTTTCCTACAAAACATTGTTTTGAAACTTCTTGTGCAACATTCTTCTTCATCTAGTGCTGAAAGAAATTTGAATACGTGCTTTTTTGTGCACTCTACGAGAAGGAATTCAATCAACTCCACAACGAGCCGAAGAATTGATTTTCATTCATAACAATTTGTATCTTTTATCAAGAAAATTAGATCTCTATTCAAAAGGAAAATCCATAATGTAGGACATTGCCGAAAACTCATTTGATACTCTTGAAGGTGTTGAACTGTTTGAGCTTGCTAATATATTATTAGATGAGTCAAAGTTCGAGGGTATTATTTTTAATAATAATAAAGAAATTGATATTTATGATGTTTAAGAAAATGAAATTTCGACAATTAATGATTAATATAAAGTGATTTAGTATTTTATTTTATTTTTATTATCATGCTTCTGTATTAATATATTTTTTTATATCAATGAAATTATTTTGAATTTTATAACATGTATCGACATATCCTAATTTTTTTGGAAAAGGTCGTATTGGTGTATCATTATCGTATCGTATCCTATTCGAATTACTTATGTGTATCCGTGCTTCTTAGTTTAAAAGCAGATCATTAAAAAGCAACATTGATCCTTTTCCTCCATTAGATAACCGTTAGCTATTCTAATTTAACTTCTACCTGTAAAGATAATATTGTTGATTGCTATTTGTTATCCTGAGAAGAATCCACGATAACAATTTACTGAGCTGTATACCATTTGAAAACAACATTCGTCCACTCTCCATTGATTATATGTATTTCAAAATGACAATTTTTCTTACACTTTATAACACTTCTCCATTACTTCTAGGATCCTTCATTAAATTTTATTTACTACAACAAAACTAACAATATATATTGATGCTACATCCCAAACAATGAAGATAAACATCATTAATTTACAATATATTTGACATTTCAAAGTGAAATTTTTTATCAAAGAGGCATAGAGTATGAAAGGAATGGTTTCTTATAGATGCAAGTTACAGGAATAAGCCTTAGTTCTCATTGTTGTTGATGAGGACATCTCAGTTTCATTATTTTAGTTGGACGACATTTAATTATTTTAGTTGGATTTTTATTTCTTAGTTGGACTTGAGTTATTTTATTTTACGGACTTGTGTAATGGGCTTAGCCCTATCTTTCAGGGTTTTTTTTTAAGTTTTCAGTATTTTCAGTATATAAACCTATTTTTACATTGTAATTGGCAGACGATGAATTGATTAATTGCGTTTGGCTGAGCCACGTTTCTCCCCTCTTCTTCTTTACCCCCCCGGTTCCCCTTCTTCTCTTCTCCTTCTTCTTTCTCTCTTATGCAGGTTGATCCAAATGCATATATTGTTGACATTCCACCACACCTTGGTTACCACTCTACTTTCAATGTTGAGGACCTTATAGCTTATAAAGGTCATTTCATTCCCTCAGATGATCCTCTGTTACCTCCTTTTGTGGACCTTGATCCTGATTTTTTAGCCCATTCTAATCCACTATCACCTCTCACAGCACACAAAGCAAAAATTGATATTGTTTTAGATTAAAAAAAACTGTGTTCTCTAATGATGGAGAGGTTCAGCGCTTCCTTGTTCGTTGGGTTGGTCGACCAAATTCTAACTGTGCATGGATCTCCAGGGAAACACTACAGTAATTGGATCCAGATTTATTGGAGTTTTATCGAAGTCAGCAAGATCTTCCTTGGCCCAGATCGCCTCCCGTCCACCCAAGGGGAGTTCATGAGGACACCAGGTTCAAACTGCCACTGACGCATTTCTACAGGCGCCGGAAGAAGCTTGCCCAACCACTCAGTTTATGGTTGGGAGATTGACGGAAGCCTATAGTGACATAGCCACTCGACAGGGTCGAGTTTTCTCTCCCACCCCAGGAGAATTGATGAGGACATCTCAGTTTCATTATTTTAGTTGGACTTTTATTTCTTAGTTGGACTTTGATTATTTTATTTTACAGACTTGTGTAATGGACTTAGTCTTATCTTTCAGGGTTTTTTTTTAGGTTTTCAGTATTTTCAGTATTTAAACCTATTTTTACGTTGTAATTGGCAGACGATGAATTGATTAATTGCGTTTGGCTGAGCCGCGTTTCTCCCCTCTTCTTCTTTAACACCCCCCCCCCCCCCCCCCCCCCCCCCTTTTTTTTTACCCCCCCCCCCCCCCCCGGTTCCCCTTCTTCTCTTCTCCTCCCTCTTTCTTTCTTATTCATCCTACATCAGTAGTTATATTGCAAACTCCACTTCAAACACATAAGTGATCGTGCTAAGTAATGTGGATGCACCTATAAATTTTAACTATTGAGAACATAATGTATCTACTTTGCATGGTGCACAGCTCTTTTTTTATTTTTTATTTTTTATTTTTATTTTTTATGTAAAAGATATGCAGACAATATAAATTGTTGAAAATGGCAGTCAAATTTATCAGAAATAGTAGTGTGAGAAATCAAACTTCTTGATGTACTATCTGCATATATAATCGATGCCAAATGCTCTTCGTCTTAACTTCATACATTTGTCCAAATGTCACGGGTTTTTGACATGGATTTCATGCATTATAGGAGTGAACATATTGTGATTGTGCGTGTAACACCAAATCATTTCCTACTTTTCCAATATTATACCTTCCACTGTGCGGTATCCTAAGTCTGTGTAGCTATAGCAGTTAACATAGATATCAAAGACAATATGTAGAAACTTAAAACTCCAAACAGCTAAAAATTGTGCACACGAATCCCATTAACCTAAGCACCACTGTCAAGAACTATAAAGGTGAAATCAAAATGAATTGTTTTATACAGGGATCACATGAGTGACACAGCCAAAGCCAAAGCCAAAGCCAAAGCCAAAGAGATCTATGTCAAAAAATCAAGGTCCAAAATGAGTTAGAGGAATTTTAAGCTACTAATATGTGTCCGTGCTGATACATGGAGGAAATAAGATAGAGCAGGAGTAAAAACAAAATAATTATAAATAATTAGCTGCCATATTGCGAATCCAATTAATTCGGTATCTCTTTATTTCCATTTCTAATTTTTCTCGTGAAGAATAGACACGAAACCCATAAAATCTATAAAACTAGACATGAACTTCATAATTTTTCTCATGGAGAAATAAATACATTAATACAATATATTGAAAAGCATACAAAAAAGGGGGAAAAATTCAATTGAAGAATTCGCAATTACCTGATACCCCTGCTGCTACCTCCCCAATCACAGTAACTCACAATCAGCTTTTGTAATTGCCAAACGCCTCTCAGAGCCATCGTTTTCTCTTCTAATAATTTAAGCTATTTCAGCAATGGAGAGATATTGTTATTATTAGTAAATTTGATTATTTTGAGCAGTAGCGAAGCGGCTGAGGCTGAGAACCTTGTAGCCAAGGGCTTTCGAAGGGTAACAGGTAGTCGCGACTGTGTTAACGCGGTTTGAGCCGACCGGTTCAAATGAACCGATATAAGAAAGGGCAAGATTACTGGGGATTTTCTTGGATAAATAGCACAAAACGTCTTTATTTTTTAATGTTATTGTGTAAAACGTCTTTATTTTTTAATTTTTGATATTTTTACCTATATTTTCACATTTCATTGCATAAAAAGACATTTTCATCCATTTTTCCAATAAAAAGACAATTTTACCCATGTTCAAATAAAACAAATAGAATAGAATAGAAAAATAAAGAGCTCATTGCAAATATAATCAGAGACGGATTTAGGGGGGGCTGGGCTATAGCCCCCCAGGCCCAAGAGTTTTTTTAAGGTATTTTTTATTTTTTTTTGGTAAAAAACCAAATTTTTATGTGTAAATTTTTTTTTTCTGCGTAGTAATCCAATTCGAAATTTTGTAGCTTGGTCTTGAATCCAATCATGGATCCGTCCCTGAATATAACCCCAAATTTTCAAAAAATATATAAATCAATCACAAATATATACTTAAAAAAAGATAGAGAAAAAAAGAGAAGAAAAATAACACCATTCCTCTTTAATGGAGCCAACGGCGGTACGAGTAATTGCAGTGGAAGCACAAAGTATAATTCTATATTAGAATCTCAACTACAACCAACACTTGCTTGATTAAAAGGAATAACATGCAATTGATTAATTAGATTACATCCTCGACCAGAGAATTGAACAAGTTTTATGTTTTGCGCGGGTTCGTCGCTAACAATTAAAAAGGAATCAGACGATTGTATAAGGGACAAACCTCTTGAAACAAAGTCCCAAAAAGGGGTGTTCTTTATTGGCGATGACTTTACAATCGGAAAGTAAAAACAGAATGCCTTCAAGGGGCGCAAGCACACGAGTTACTGAAAGAAGTGTTTAAATATAAACTAAGAAATTTAAAATTACATGTTCTCTGTTCGAGAATTTTTTTATTCGGGGTCCTTTGCTCTATGTCTTTTCTTCCTTTTATACTCCTTGGATGATTTCTTTGTGATCAACCGCCTAAAAATTGTTTGATCGTTCTATAACTGCCCACTTTCCTCGTAATGGACGACTTGTCATGGAACTGTCTTTTCTAACTGCTGTCATTACTCTTTGTCGTTCAACCGTCTTCAATTGAATTCCTTGAATCGTGGAACGTGATAGGCCTGCTTAATAACTGCTTCGATAACTGCGCTTCTTGATAACCATAACATTTCATGTTTACCAAAACCTTGGGCGACTCGAAAGTTTGGGAGAGAATAGAGTAGCAGCTCTGGGCGACTGCATGGCATTCCATTCGCTCAGATTTTGGGCGACTTGCAAGCTTGGGCGATGGTGTTACCGTGTTCATGGGCCTCCCTATTTGGGCCTTCATCCTGAATTGTCTGATTGGGCTTCGTTATTTGGGCTATCTGATTTGGGAATCCTCCAATTGGGCTTCATTCCTTGGGCCGTTCGATTTGGGCAGAATTTTTATGTGTCAACAATTACCCCCCAATATGGCAGAATTAATACCAATTATTAAATTTTGTCATATTCACTTTTGTGTTTCCAGCAACATTCGAAATTCCCAATAATTTCAATCATTGTTTTCTTCCATAGCTTTGAAAATGTGCGACGTTTTGCAAACCCTTATAACCCCTAAATACGTCATTTCACTGCACCATTAAATCACGCCTCACTTTTTCGCACTTCTCTCTCACAATTTTACTGTTCATCATCTCTTTGCTTCCCTGCTACGTAACTCTGAAAAACTCCATTTCGTCCCTAATGGCTACTTCACAATCTCAACCTGGTGACTCCTTTAGTTTTGAAGACTTTCAGAAACTCCTTAATCGTCCATACATAACTCCGAACTTTCTCGCACCTGCCAATGTCGAACTCAATGAGTTCTACCTGGGTCCTTTCTTCAATAATGCAGAGGCAGTTGAACAAGCGGCAGTGGGCCAGTTGTTTCCTTATACTCAAGGCCCTCCATTTCTAAACTCTTTGCCGCTGGGGCCACTTCGCGAAAGAGGTATTCGCACTTAGCCCAAATCTGACGTAGTTTTCCGTAGGTGGCATGCTCGCCTTGTGGACCATGGTCCTACTAAGGCACTTTTTGATAATGCTAGAATTTCTGATTTGTTACAAATCACTCTTCAACCCCCTACTTTTGATTCAGCACTTTTTTCGATCGCTTTAAGTTTTTGGTCTTCTGAGTATAATACCTCTGTTTTCCCTCTTGGCCCCATGTCTATTACTTTAAGGAATGTTGGGGCCCTAGTGAATCTGCCACCTTTGGGCGATACCATTTTTCCTGGTATCTTGGTTTCTGATGGCACCCCAAAGTTTGGTAAAAACCTCACCGAATTTTATTCAAGCCTGCAAATCCTTCATAACCATTCGAGCGCTGAGCCTTCCCATACTGAGCGAGTGGCCTTTCTTCTGGTTTGACTTTATAAATATGTTTTCTGTGTGCCAAGTATAAAGCCCTCCCCGAGCTATTTACCCATAGTGCACGAATTGGCGCGTGACAGGCCTCTGAATTTTTGTTCTTTCTTTTTGGCTGCCCTCTATAGAAGCATAGCTTCTCTTCAAACTCAATTGAAGAATGGTGTATCTCCCACTGGCAGTAGATCTCTTTGGTTCACTCAAATGTGGTTGAGATCCTATTTTCCATTGCCTGGTGCTCCATCAATTTCTCGTCCTTCTGCTAACTGTTATGGGCTAGCCATTGAGCCCCTGGCTCCTGTAAATATGTTTAGAAAGGACATTTTTTCATTCTTTTATTCTTTGAATTCAATCCCTTCTTTCTTTCCTTTTCCTCCATTTTTGACTCCAGACTATGAGCATCCTCCCTCCACTATAGACAGCGCGAGCACCTCTCTGCTCATTTGGATCCAGTTTTTAACCTGGAGGGAGTTATTTCATGATATTTTGACTGGGACCAATGCCAAGACAGGGGTAGAAATATATGCTCCCCAATTTTTTGCTCCCCAACTTGGTTTTGGCCAAACCTGGCCTGTTCCTCCTTGCTATTCAAGGAACTTGATAGACCGCTTCCATATTATTAATAAGGCGGAGGCAAAGGTTATAAATACTCGCAATCTTCTTTTGACCAGCCATTTTTCATTAGCCCCATTCAATTCTAGTCGTGTCATCCATCCCCTTTTTGAACAGCTCTGGCCGTCAATGAAGTGCGGATTTTTTGCGACTGATGTCAATCGTGCCTTTCATTCACTGGACCAGTCGAGCATTTCTTCCCCTCCTCCTGTTTTAGTCATCCCTTTGTCCATCCGGAGTCATTTTCCTCCTCGTCGCGCTAAACAGTCTGCTCGTCCATCTTCTTTTTTCCCTGCCAAGTCTACTGCAGCCAAAAGTGCCCCGAGCTGCAAACGGCCAGCCTCAGCATCTCCCAATCTGGAGGATGATGTTAATGATGATGATGATGATACCCCTCTTATCATCAGGAGGAAGGTAATTAAATTGGTTTACTCACAAACATACTTTTCCATACTTGAAATTTTTCTGTGTGCTAATGATTTATTTGGACTTCTCAGAAAAGTTCAGCCTCTCCTTTAAAGGTTTTGGTATCGGCAGCTCCTGCTCCATCATCCTCCGCTGAGGCTGCTTCATTCAAACCAGCTGATGAAGGGACTACGCTTAAAGAGACATCTTCAGTTCCAGAATCCTCATCATAACCAATGGATGAGTCACCTTCTTCCCAACGCGTCAACCCCCCAAACATCGAAGCAGAAGGTAATTCAGTTTTTTGATGCTTTACCTTTGCTTGTGCTATTGGTTTCTGATTTATTGCTTTTGAGTTCTGCAGATGCTCCTATAAGTCTGCTCGTTGTGGCAACATCTTCTCGCTCAGATAAGGGAAAGTCGTCGCGAATGGTGGAGCCACAGGTGGCAGACTTGCCTGAGGATATGCCATTTTTCAAGATTATTGATGAGGTAATATTTGCTTCACTTTTATTTCCATCTTATTCGTTGTAGTAAGAATCTTCAGTATTGGCAATTTTCTTTGCAGGATGCTGATAAGATTGTGCGTTTCATCCAAGACTTGTTCGCTTCCTGGGGGCAAGTCAAAACATCTCGCCCTGCTCCATCTGGTCGTCCTGTTACTTCTTCAGAGGAAGATATGAAGTTCCTCAAGCAGTCGATATTTGAGTACGTGTCCTTCATGGATATGGACATTGGTAAGGCTAGTGCTGCCAGACATGAGGATAAGTTTGAGCATTTGAATGCGAAGTTGGAGCAAGCATTGACATTTTCGTCGCTCAATCTTTCTTCTGATTTAAAGTGACGTTGAAAGTTATCCATTCCGAGGTCCTCTCATTGCTGGCCAAGAATGTTGAACTGAAAGCCAAAAGTACTCAATATTTTCGCGCCGTATCTAAAAAAGAGTCTTTGCGTCAAGAGATCAACAAAGCTGAGGACGAGTTGAAAGAAATCTCTTCCGAAGTCATGATTGAAGACTCTTTGATGGCTAGTTTGGCTGCTCAGATGAAGGAACTTCAAGCCAAAATGAAAGACTGCAAAGCGAGAATGGCTGCTAAAAAGCATAACGCCTCCCAAGAAATTGAGTGAACTAAGTCTTTGGTCGAGCAGTACAAGAAGTTGGAAGTTGATGATGACGTTGTGGCCGAATTGAACATCACTTCCTCTCGGCAGAACGAGGACTGGGGAAAACTTTGGGAAAGAATTCGTTCAGTATGGGGCGGATTGTAATTAAGACATATAATGCCTTAACTTTTTCTTTTTATAATTTCGCATTTGACTTTCCCTTTGTAACCTTGCACATCATTAATGAACATCTATGTTAACTTCTTGTACATTTATTTGACGTTCGTCTTTTAATCGTCAATCCTTCAAGCATTCAAATTTTGCACATTTTCTCTTGATATTTCCACCTCTTTTCCCAAGACTTGGGCTACTTAATTCCATTTACTAGGCAGAATGTGGCTGTTCATATTCTGTCTCTTCATCTCCACCCCTATAAATGCACGTATGCTTCGCACTTTCCATCTTCATTTTCATTTTCTTCTTCGAAACCAATTTGCTGCCATTGTTTGGCATTCTGACAATCAATCCAAAACTTTTGTCTTCTATAAAAATGGATTGTTTGGTCCGCCCATTTTACTACTTGTTTTGGCGTCACATTTGGTATGGGAGGTATAGGAAATATTTCTTGGCCAGCAGCGAAGTTTTTCCTATCAAAGTTCTTGCGGGCCACCTTGCTTGCTGAGAGTGCTTCTCATGTCCGCCATTGCAGCGATACATTTAGGAAGACGGTACGAGGCCAGTCCACCCTCTTACTCGGCGATCGACCGAGAGATTAGCTTAATTTTAATTGTAGCTTGTAGAGCATCTATTAATTGTATCTTGCAACTTTGTAATGAACGTTTGATAATAAAGGAATTTATTTGAACGTATTTTGCTCTGACCTTTTTATCCTTAATCGTAACATGTTTTGATTATACTTTTATCTATTCACTTTCCCATAAAGAAGGAACATATTTTTTCAAATATTTGTCGTTGATGAATCTCACGTGCTTGGTGCCATCTAAATTTTTCAAATGATATGCTCCATTGGGCAACACACTGTTTACTTTGTATGGTCCTTCCTAATTGGACGACCATTTTTCGTACTTTGGATCCTTGCTATCCAAAGGGAGTATCGTCTTTCAAACTAATTCGCCCAAGCTGAACGACTTGGTTATGACTTTTTTATTATAAAACTTAGTCATTCTTTGTTTTTGAACTTGCAATCTATCTAAGACGTTCAACTTTAATTCGTCCAACCCCAATAAATTTTGAACTAGTGATTCGGTATACTCATCATCATTTAACTTATGTTGCAAGCACACTCTAATCGATTGCACGTTGATTTCTATAGGCAAAACGGCCTCCTGTCCATAAGTAAGTTGGAAATGAGTAATTTTGGTACTTAACCGAGGTGATGTTCTATAAGCCCATAAGGCCTTATTCAGACATTCATGCCAATTTCTGGCATTTTCATCTATCATCTTTCTGATGATATTTTTTAGAATCTTATTAGAAGATTCTGCTTGTCCGTTGGATTGAGCGTAATATGGTGTGGAGTTTACTAATTTAACCCCAAACTCGCTCAAAAATTTGTTCACTGATCCACATTCAAAGATGTTCCGTGATCTACCATTAACGTTTGTGGAATTCCAAACCTATAAATGATGTGATCACGGATAAACTCTATGACATTCTTTTGGGTAATCTTTTTCAAATGTACCACCTCTACCCACTTGGTGAAATAGTCGGTTGCAACTATAACAAAAATATGTTGCTTGGATGATAGAGGATAAATCTTCCCTATCAGGTCTATCGCCCAACCCTTGAACGGCCAAGTTTTAATAATAGGTGTCATCTCTCGTGCTGGCGCCCTTTGTATTGGACCATGCTTTTGGCATGCTAAACAACTCTTTGCATACTGAACGCATAATTCTCCCATTTTTGGCCAAAAATATCCACTCCTAATAATTAACCATCTTATCATTTGGCCAGCTTGATGAGCTCCACATATCCCTTCATGCACCTCAGTCATGATCGTCCTGGCCTCTTGCAAATTTACACACTTCAGCAATACACCATCAGAGCATTTCTTAAACAACTCTTCATCTATTAGTGTATAGTTCAGCAAACACAGCTTCATTTTCCTACTAATCCCTCTACTAGGTTCTTTAAGAAACCTTTTAATCTCTGTTCTCCAATCCATTGTATCTCCATCTTGTATGCAGTGAAATTCAATCTTTCTCGCCCTTCTTTGGGTCATGGGCAATATGATTCCATACTTACAAGTAGACTTCCAATTCAAAACCTTTGAGTACCCTGAGGCCATTTAGGCCAACTCATTTGCCACGTGGTTATATATCCTATTAACGCATTGAAGTTCTACTTGGTCAAATTCTTCTAACAATTCTTGGACGATCTCATATTGACTTATAATGGAATCACTTTGGCATTTAAAATCACCAATCAATTGGTGAATTACCAATTGAGAATCGCCCCTAACGATCACATTTTTTTACTCTCATTTCTATCATTAGTTCTAGGCCTACGATTAAGGCTTCATATTCGACCTGATTGTTGGTGCACATCCTGTCTAAAGTGAACGCAAACTTGTAGCAAATTCCTAAAGGATTAATCAATACTACTCCTACTCCTGCACCTTTAGAGGTTTTTAACCCATCGAAATACAACACCAAAGGTTTTAATTCGAACGAATTGATTTCTAATTCAATTTCTTCAGGCATGTCAAGGCATGGATGATCAGCTAGAAAGTTAGCCAAAGCCTGATTTTTGACTGCCTTTTGAGGTATATATTGTATCTCGAATTCTGATAAAGCTAATGTCCAAAGGCCTACCATTTTGTGTAAAATAGGGCGCGAGAACATATACTTAACTAAATTTACTTTAGAAATTAAATAAACGGTTATGGGCCGTAAATAAGCCCTCAATTTTGTACATGTGAAATACAATGCAAGACATAATTTTTCGATAGTAGAGTAATTACATTCACATTTTGTTAACTGTCTACTTAAGTAGTAAATTACCCTTTCTTCATCGAATTGGTCTTCCTGTGCGACCATTCCAGCTATTGATTCTTTCTCAGCCGATACGTACACTTTCATTGGCCGTCCTTGGATTGGTGACACCAACACTGGTGGACTTGATAAATATGTCTTCAAACTTTCAAAAGCCTTTTGATGATCTTCTTTTCAGACGAATTCATCCTGATTTTTCAACTTTAAGAGCGGCGAAAAGACTCTAGTTCGCCCTGCATAGTTAGAAATAAAGCGTTTTAAAAAATTTACTTGGCCTAGAAACCTTTGCAATTCTTTTTTGTTCTAGGTGGTTTGGCCTCTAAAATGACCTTCGCTTTATTTTTATCAAGTTCAATCCCTCTTTTGTATACCAAGAAACCAAGAAAGTTCCCTGCATTAACACCAAATGCACATTTCAAGGGATTCAACTTTAGCTTATATTGCTTCATTCACTCAAACGAACATCTTAACTGTTCGAAATGGTCCTCTTCTTTAATGAATTTGACCATTATGTCATCTACATACACTTCAACAAACTTGCCTATCATATCATGAAAGATTAAATTCATTACCCTTTGATAAGTTGCTCCTGCATTTTTTAGGCCGAAAGGCATGACCACCCATTCAAAACATTCTAGAGACTCGGGGCATCTAAAGGCAGTTTTGTGTATGTCTTCTTCAACTATATAAATTTGATTGTATCTTGAATACCCATCCATGAAAGAATACATGACGTGTCCGGCAATTGAGTCTATTAAAGATTCCACCGTGGGCATTGAATACTCATCTTTGGGTGTAGCTATGTTTAAATTCCTAAAATCTATGCACATCCTTAGTTTACCATTCTTTTTTAGTACTGGTACGATATTGGACAACCATTCGACATATCTGGATGTTCTAATAAAGCATGCTTTCAATAATCGCTCCATCTCTTTTTTAATCTCAGGGAGTACATTAAGAGCAAAATGTCTAGAAGGCTGCCTATGAGGTTTAAAATTAGGCTTAGTTGGTAACCTATGTTCCACCAAGTCTCTATCTAAACCAGGCATTTGTTCATATTCCCAAGCAAAACAATCTTTATACTCCTTTAGCAAAGCGATTAATTTATCACTAACCTCTTGATCGAACATCTGGTTGATGAATGTTGGATGATCTTCTCCTTCATTGCCAATATTTACTTTGATCAGAGGGTCTTGTGCTTGAGCGTATCCAGGTTTGATGATCCGCATCACTTCGTCATCCAGTTCCCTTGTAAGTACTTCTTCTTCTAAACAGTCTACCTTGTTGACTTCTCGGCCAATACTTTGTTCTAACTCGAATACTGCTAATTTGTCTTTCAGCGCTTTCAGGGCTGTCTCTTCTCTCGCCTTGTCATTGCATTCCTTATTGAAAGCCATTAATTTGACTTTGAAGGCCTGAACATCGATCGTTTGCTCTTGTTGCTTAGAACTCATTCAAGACTCCTTAATTATTCTTTTGCCAATTACTGGCTCGTCTAGGGCCACTATATCTGGCCTCATCTGTCTGAACATTTCAGTGACTGCGTCCACTGAAAATTGCTCTTCGCTTTGTGCGACAACTTGAGTTTCTTCCCCATCTTGTACTACCCTGACAAGTCCATAGTTTCCTTCGTACATGAACTTTTCCACCGAGTTTGCTTCTGCGACAAAAGGCCTATGATCGGCCTGTACCACCTCTGCTTCGCCCTTGTTATTCCAAAAAATCAGGCATTGATGGAGCGATGGAGGAATACAGCGACTTTCGTGTATCCAATCTCTTCCTAGTAACACATTGTAACTAGTAGGACCATCTATTACAAAGAAGACTGTGGTCCTAGTAGTTGTCCCTATAGTTATATCCAATGGCATAACTCCCTTAGCTGAAGTTGCTCCTCCATTAAAACTCGTAAGGATGACTTCTGTTGGAATCATGTCACCCTCCGTCTTTGCAAATTTCCTTATCATCCTAGATGGAATGGTGTTTATAGCTGCTCCATTGTCGACAAGCACTTTTGCCACAAGGATGCCGTTAACTAGAGCTTTAACGTACAATGGCCTCAAGTGTTTAGTCAATTTCATGGCTGGCCGTTTAAAAATAACCTTTTCAGCAGCCTCTATTTCTACTTCCTGCTTGTTTTCTGTCGAATTATCCCCCTGTGATAAGTCGACGTGCAGCATATCGTGCTGAGCCTCTGTCTCCTGAATTTCTTCCTTACTGTTTTCTAATGCTTCCCCATCAGTTACCCAACCTGTGGGAGGGGGCATTATTCTTGGAGGTGATCCATACTTTTCAGAGTGAGGCACTTTCTTCTTCCTTTTGGGCGTCCCGTACAGTACGTAGAAATCGAAAGGATGCCCAGATGGTTCTCCCAACAAGTCTACTTCGTGAACTCTCTCTCGATGTAGTTGTTTCAACGGAGTATTGTGCGATACTCCTCTCCTTCTTCTTTCTGCTTCTAGGTCGATTTCTTCTTCGATGTCTGTCATCCCGTCGTCTTCTTCATCATTGTAGGCCTCTCTAGAAGTCTGTCCTTCTTCACATTCCAGCACCCAAGCCTCTCCTTCGTTGTCCTCCCTTTCTTATTCTTCTTTTTCTTTATTCTTGAATTCATTGGCCAGTAAGTAATTATTAGCCACGACAGGAGGTAACGTACCGAACTAGATAGTAAGGGGCTGATCTGGATCTTCTCCATCCCTTCTGTCTCGCTCAAACTTTGATCTCCCAAAAGAAGTTTCTGTCAGTTTTTTCATTAATTCATCTGTACCGGTCTCTTCACTATCTTTGAGAACATTTTGATTGGCTATCTTGAGTAGTTTAGGCGCTTTAGGATGTGGTACTCCCTATTGCTGCCTCATCATTCGTTCATAGTTTCGTTGGAAACGCCTTTGTTGGGTTCTACTCATTGAGGGTATTGCCCTTCCTGCATTATACTGGAACGAATGCCATACATTTGGCCGGTGAGGTTGCGGCCTGAATGTTCTCCCATTATCTATTGGCCTGAACTGCCTCTCAAAAAGTGATCCTCTATAGAATGATGTACCTCGCCCTCTACCAGGCTGAGTGTTTGGAAAGAAAGTAGGGCGATGGGGATGCTGCCATATCCCTGATTTCTCCGTGTTTCCACTCACTTCTCTTTTACATCTTGCACACAAGATGTCTTCGTCCTTTTTTGGCTCTTTCCCCTTAATTCGTTCAAAGATACTGGGATGTGGTCCAGGGTCCTCTTCTCCGTCATTTATGACCAACTTGAATTTTGGCAACTTGTTTTTGAAACCAGACGTCACCATGTTCACTCCAAGTGGCTGTGGAAAAGGATTTTCATCCACTGACATCTTCTTCTTATCGTCGAACGTAATTCGTCCTGATTCAATGACATCCTGCAATACATGGCGAATGTGACCATGCATTATGCCATTTACAATATTTTTTACCCTTAATTTGTTCAGGGTTTAGCAATTTATGCTTATCGCTAAACTTTATCTGCTTATCCCTATATAATTTATCAAATATAAGGTTAGCTTTGGTTACATCGAACGAGAACGTTCTAGCCTTTATGTTTCTATCTTTCATAGGCTCATCTTTGCCCGATGGTCTAGGCTTAGCCATTATAGGACAAGTATACGTGTCTCCTTTGACCAATTCGGCCAAACACATNACATATTTTTTCAAATATTTGTCGTTGATGAATCTCACGTGCTTGGTGCCATCTAAATTTTTCAAATGATATGCTCCATTGGGTAACACGCTGTTTACTTTGTATGGTCCTTCCTAATTGGGCGACCATTTTTCGTACTTTGGATCCTTACTATCCAAAGGGAGTATCGTCTTTCAAACTAATTCGCCCAGGCTGAACGACTTGGTTATGACTTTTTTATTATAAAACTTAGTCATTCTTTGTTTTTGAACTTGCAATCTATCTAAGACGTTCAACTTTAATTCGTCCAACCCCAATAAATTTTGAACTAGTGATTCGATATACTCATCATCATTTAACTTATGTTGCAAGCACACTCTAATCGATTGCACGTTAATTTCTATAGGCAAAACGGCCTCCTGTCCATAAGTAAGTTGGAAATGAGTAATTTTGGTACTAAACGAGGTGATGTTCTATAAGCCCATAAGGCCTTATTCAGACATTTGTGCCAATTTCTGGCATTTTCATCTATCATCTTTCTGATGATATTTTTTAGAATCTTATTAGAAGATTCTGCTTGTCCGTTGGATTGAGCGTAATATGGTGTGGAGTTTACTAATTTAACCCCAAACTCGCTCAAAAATTTGTTCACTGATCCACATTCAAAGATGTTCCGTGATCTACCATTAACGTTTGTGGAATTCCAAACCTATAAATGATGTGATCATGGATAAACTCTATAACATTTTTTTGGGTAATCTTTTTCAAATGTACCACCTCTACCCACTTGGTGAAATAGTCGGTTGCAACTATAACAAAAGTATGTTGCTTGGACGATAGAGGATAAATCTTCCCTATCAGGTCTATCGCCCAACCCTTGAACGGCTAAGTTTTAATAATAGGTGTCATCTCTCGTGCTGGCGCCCTTTGTATTGGACCATGCTTTTGGCATGCTAAACAACTCTTTACATACTGAACGCATAATTCTCCCATCTTTGGTCAAAAATATCCACTCCTAATAATTAACCATCTCATCATTTGGCCAGCTTGATGAGCTTCACATATCCCTTCATGCACCTCAGTCATGATCGTCCTGGCCTCTTGCAAATTTACACACTTCAGCAATACACCATCAGAGCGTTTCTTAAACAACTCTTCATCTATTAGTGTATAGTTCAGCAAACATAGCTTCATTTTCCTACTAATCCCTCTACTAGGTTCTTTAAGGAACCTTTTAATCTCTGTTCTCCAATCCATTGTATCTCCATCTTGTATGCAGTGAAATTCAATCTTTCTCGCCCTTCTTTGGGTCATGAGCAATATGATTCCGTACTTACAAGTAGACTTCCAATTCAAAACCTTTGAGTACCCTGAGGCCATTTAGGCCAACTCATTTGCCACGTGGTTATATATCCTATTAACGCATTGAAGTTTTACTTGGTCAAATTCTTCTAACAATTCTTGGACGATCTCATATTGACTTATAATGGAATCACTTTGGCATTTAAAATCACCAATCAATTGGTGAATTACCAATTGAGAATCGCCCCTAACGATCACATTTTTTACTCTCATTTCTATCATTAGTTCTAGACCTACGATTAAGGCTTCATATTCGACATGATTGTTGGTGCACATCCTGTCTAAAGTGAACGCAAACTTGTAGCAAATCCCTAAAGGATTAATCAATACTACTCCTACTCCTGCAACTTTAGAGATTTTTAACCCATCGAAATACAACACCCAAGGTTTTAATTCGAACGAATTGATTTCTAATTCAATTTCTTCAGGCATGTCAAGGCATGGATGATCAGCTAGAAAGTTAGCCAAAGCCTAATTTTTGACTGCCTTTTGAGGTATATATTGTATCTCGAATTCTGATAAAGCTAATGTCCAAAGGCCTACCATTTTGTGTAAAATAGGGCGCGAGAACATATACTTAACTAAATTTACTTTAGAAATTAAATAAACGGTTATGGGCCGTAAATAAGCCCTCAATTTTGTACATATGAAATACAATGTAAGATATAATTTTTCGATAGCAGAGTAATTACATTCACATTTTGTTAACTGTCTACTTAAGTAGTAAATTGCCCTTTCTTCATCAAATTGGTCTTCCTGTGCGACCATTCCAGCTATTGATTCTTTCTCAGCCGATACGTACACTTTCATTGGCCGTCCTTGGATTGGTGACACCAACACTGGTGGACTTGATAAATATGTCTTCAAACTTTCAAAAGCCTTTTGATGATCTTCTTTTCAGACGAATTCATCCTGATTTTTCAACTTTAAGAGCGGCGAAAAGATTTTAGTTCGCCCTGCATAGTTAGAAATAAAGCGTTTTAAAAAATTTACTTGGCCTTGAAACCTTTGCAATTCTTTTTTGTTCTAGGTGGTTTGGCCTCTAAAATGACCTTCGCTTTATTTTTATCAAGTTCAATCCCTCTTTTGTATACCAAGAAATCAAGAAAGTTCCCTGCATTAACACCAAATGCACATTTCAAGATATTCAACTTTAGCTTATATTGCTTCATTCACTCAAACGAACATCTTAACTGTTCGAAATGGTCCTCTTCTTTAATGAATTTGACCATTATGTCATCTACATACACTTCAACAAACTTGCCTATCATATCATGAAAGATTAAATTCATTACCCTTTGATAAGTTGCTCCTACATTTTTTAGGTCAAAAGGCATGACCACCCATTCAAAACATTCTAGAGACTCGGGGCATCTAAAGGCAATTTTGTGTATGACTTCTTCAACTATATAAATTTGATTGTAACTTGAATACCCATCCATGAAAGAATACATGACGTGTCCGGCAATTGAGTCTATTAAAGATTCCACCGTGGGCATTGGATACTCATCTTTGGGTGTAGCTATGTTTAAATTCCTAAAGTCTATGCACATCCTTAGTTTACCATTCTTTTTTAGTACTGGTACAATATTGGACAACCATTCGACATATCTGGATGTTCTAATAAAGCATGCTTTCAATAATCGCTCCATCTCTTTTTTAATCTCAGGGAGTACATTAAGAGCAAAATGTCTAGAAGGCTGCCTATGAGGTTTAAAATTAGGCTTAGTTGGTAACCTATGTTCCACCAAGTCTCTATCTAAACCAGGCATTTGTTCATATTCCCAAGCAAAACAATCTTTATACTCCTTTAGCAAAGCGATTAATTTATCACTAACCTCTTGATCGAACATCTGGTTGATGAATGTTGGATGATCTTCTCCTTCATTGCCAATATTTACTTTGATCAGAGGGTCTTGTACTTGAGCGTATCCAGGTTTGATGATCCGCATCACTTCGTCATCCAGTTCCCTTGTAAGTACTTCTTCTTCTAAACAGTCTACCTTGTTGACTTCTCGGCCAATACTTTGTTCTAACTTGAATACTGCTAATTTGTCTTTCAGCGCTTTCAGGGCTGTCTCTTCTCTCGCCTTGTCATTGCATTCCTTATTGAAAGCCATTAATTTGGCTTTGAAGGCCCGAACATCGATCGTTTGCTCTTGTTGCTTAGAACTCATTCAAGACTCCTTAATTATTCTTTTGCCAATTACTGGCTCGTCTAGGGCCACTATATTTGGTCTCATCTGTCTGAACATTTCAGTGACTGCGTCCACTGAAAATTGCTCTTCGCTTTGCGCGACAACTTGAGTTTCTTCCCCATCTTGTACTACCCTGACAAGTCCATAGTTTCCTTCGTACATGAACTTTTCCACCGAGTTTGCTTCTGCGACAAAAGGCCTATGATCGGCCTGTACCACCTCTGCTTCGCCCTTGTTATTTCAAAAAATCAGGCATTGAAGGAGCGATGGGGGAATACAGCGACTTTCGTGTATCCAATCTCTTCCTAGTAACACATTGTAACTAGTAGGACCATCTATTACAAAGAAGACTGTGGTCCTAGTAGTTGTCCCTATAGTTATATCCAATGGCATAACCAAGTTGCTCCTCCATTAAAACTCGTAAGGATGACTTCTGTTGGAATCATGTCACCCTCCGTCTTTGCAAATTTTCTTATCATCCTAGATGGAATGGTGTTTATAGCTGCTCCATTGTCGACAAGCACTTTTGCCACAAGAATGCCGTTAACTAGAGCTTTAACGTACAATGGCCTCAAGTGTTTAGTCAATTTCATGGCTGGCCGTTTAAAAACAACCTTTTCGGCAGCCTCTATTTCTACTTCCTGCTTGTTTTCTGTCGAATTATCCCCCTGTGATAAGTCGACGTACAGCATATCGTGCTGAGCCTCTGTCTCCTGAATTTCTTCCTTACTATTTTCTAATGCTTCCTCATCAGTTACCCAACCTGTGGGAGGGGGCATTATTCTTGGAAGTGATCCATACTTTTCAGAGTGAGGCACTTTCTTCTTCCTTTTGGGCGTCCCGTACAGTACGTAGAAATCGAAAGGATGCCCAGATGGTTCTCCCAACAAGTCTACTTCGTGAACTCTCTCTCGATGTAGTTGCTTCAACGGAGTATTGTGCGATACTCCTCTCCTTCTTCTTTCTGCTTCTAGGTCGATTTCTTCTTCAATGTCTGTCATCCCGTCGTCTTCTTCATCATTGTAGGCCTCTCTAGAAGTCTGTCCTTCTTTACATTCCAGCACCCAAGCCTCTCCTTCGTTGTCCTCCCTTTCTTATTCTTCTTTTTCTTTATTCTCGAATTCATTGGCCAGTAAGTAATTATTAGCCACGACAGGAGGTAACGTACCGAACTAGATAGTAAGGGGCTGATCTGGATCTTCTCCATCCCTTCTGTCTCGCTCAAACTTTGATCTCCCAGAAGAAGTTTCTGTCAGTTTTTTCATTAATTCATCTATACCGATCTCTTCACTATCTTTGAGAACATTTTGATTGGCTATCTTGAGTAGTTTAGGCGCTTTAGGATGTGGTACTCCCTATTGCTGCCTCATCATTCGTCCATAGTTTCGTTGGAAACGCCTTTGTTGGGTTCTAGTCATCTCATTGAGGGTATTGCCCTTCCTGCATTATACTGGAACGAATGCCATACATTTGTTCGGTGATGTTGCGACCTGAATGTTCTCCCATTATCTATTGGCCTGAACTGTCTCTCAAAAAGTGATCCTCTATAGAATGATGTACCTGCCCTCTACCAGGCTGAGTGTTTGGAAAGAAAGTAGGGCGATGAGGATGCTGCCATATCCCTGATTTCTCCGTGTTTCCACTCACTTCTCTTTTACATCTTGCACACAAGATGTCTTCGTCCTTTTTTGGCTCTTTCCCCTTGATTCGTTCAAAGACACTGGGATGTGGTCCAGGGTCCTCTTCTCCGTCATTTATGACCAACTTGAATTTTGGCAACTTGTTTTTAAAACCAGACGTCACCATGTTCACTCCAAGTGGCTG
>NC_036247.1:13472040-13494175 GCF_002742605.1 Olea europaea var. sylvestris | reverse complement strand
AGTCATATGATCCTGTACGATTTCCATAATCTGATTCCTCAACATGACGTTGGGGTCATATGAAATTCCTACATGTTGGTTAATCGGTTGATTTGCACGAGGCCTGATGTTTGGTCCTTGATTGACAACAAAGTTACCATGATTAGGGCCATTACCATTAGCCTGAACATCTATTCCCTTATTAACACGTGGGGTATTCTGTCCATTGTTTAGGACATTATCTCTTACATTTGGATTACCCTCCAAGTTAGGTGTACCACTACCATTGTTCTGACTTGGTACTGCACCACCCCCTTGGTTTGAAGTAGAGGGACCAGAAAGTGATTTTATCCCTTGATTCGAATTTAGGACTGAGGGATTATGTCCCACAATTGTCCTAGTTTGAAAGTGATTTGCAAGAGGCATAACCGGTTGACATATTTGGCCTACTAACTTATTCATTATTTCGTTCAAAGTGTTTAGTTGTTTGGCCATATTGTCATAATGTGCATTCCCATTTTGGGTAAATCTTTCCATATTATGAATACTTCGAAGATTTACCTGTTCAACAACATCTTGTGTGAGTTCTCCAAGTAGTGCACGCATGGTTCGAGGACTCAACTCTGTCATTGGTTCGTAATGACTGTTATTGCTCTGATTTTGTCCATCTGTTCGTGGAGAGGCATGCTGCTCCTCATATCGCTCGATCACAGATTGGACTTCTCCCTGACTTGCTGATTCCTTATCGAATCTCTGATGCATATTGTTTCACCTTTTGTATTTTCAACACCAAACACCACTGTCCCACTGGGCGTGCCAAATTATTTCGCTTGGGTTCGTCGCTAACAATTAAAAAGGGATCAGACGATTGTTTAAGGGACAAACCTCTCGAGACAAAGTCTCAAAAAGGGGTGTTCTTTATTGGTGATGACTTTACGATCGAAAAGTAAAAACAGAATTCCTCCAAGGGGCGCAAACACACGAGTTACTGAAAGAAGTGTTTAAATTTAAATTAAGAATTTAAAATTACACGTTCTCTGTTCGAGAGTTTTTTGATTCGGGGTCCTTTGCTCTATATCTTTTCTTCCTTTTATACTCTTTGGATGATCTCTTTGTGATCAACCGCTTAAAAACTGCTTGATCGTTCTATAACTGCCCACTTCCTCGTAATGGCCGACTTGTCATGGAACTACCTTTTCTAACTGTTGCCATTACTTTTTGTCGTTCAACCATCTTCAATTGAATTCCTTGAATCGTGGAACGTGATAGGGCTGCTTAATAACTGCTTTGATAACTGAGCTTCTTGATAATCATAACATTTCATGTTTGCCAAGACCTTGGGCGACTCGAAAGTTTGGGCGATAATAGAGTAGCAGCTCTGGGCGACTGCATGGCATTCCATTCGCTCAGATCCTGGGCGACTTGCAAGCTTGGGCGATGGTGTTACTACGTTCATGGGCCTCCCTATTTGGGCCTTCATCCTGAATTGTCTGATTGAGCTTCGTTCTTTGGGTTATCTGATTTGGGGATCCTCCAATTGGGTTTCATTCCTTGGGCCGTTCGATTTGAGTTGAATTTTTATGTGTCAACAGTTTGATAGATGAGAAATAAAAAAACTCACAAAGCTGCAAGACGAATCCCAAGCTGAGAGCAAAACTAATGCTAACACTTGCTTTGCCATGACATTTAATCTTCTCAACATTTGCTTCCCGCTTCTCACCATCGAAACTGTCTTTGCTTTTTTTTTTTTTTTGCCTCTCTAATTCCTCCAATTTAGCATCAATACAATTACTATCACCAAGTCCTCATCTTTCGCTAAAGAATTAATATCACTCTTGTCACTCCTGAATTTCAAAAATTGGTCAATACTCGAATCCCCTGCCTTTTTATTTGGTTCTATTTCTACCAACCGAAATCTCCGTTTTCTCTTCTTCGTCATCGAAATATTGGCTTTCCTTGAGTTGATTATCCTGTCGTCTTTTGCCCTCCATAAACCCCAAATTTTGATCTCTAGATTCATATTCTTCTGAAGGAAAAAGGAATTGAATTTTGAATGGGTTCTATTTTCAAAAAAATCCTTGTCAATGGAGCCACTAGGCAGGTTGTAAAAGTGGTGTATGAGTAATTATGGTGGTTGTGGTTGCAGACGCGTTGGGAAAGGGAAGAGACGTCAGCACCACGGGCAAAGATGTAAGTTTACAGAGCATTTTTCTGTGATTTAGGCGACGATTGGTGGTGGTTTGAGTGTGGACCGCCGATTGCTCCATTTAAGAGGAATGTGGTATTTTTCTTTTTCCTTTTTTTTTAAACTTTTGATTTATAAATATATATGTGACTGATTTGTAATTTTTCGAAAATTTAGGATTACAGTTGCAATTAACTCTTTATTTTCCTATTATTTTCTTCTTGTTTTATTTGAATAGGGAGCAAAATCGTATTTTTATTGAAAAAATGGATGAAAATGACCTTTTACGCACTAAAAGTGAAAATAGGGGTAAAAATGTCAAAAAATGAAAGATAAAGACGTTTTCCACAATTACATTGAAAGATAGGGGCATTTTGTGCTTTTTACCCGGATTTTCATTATTAAAAGTCCACAAATTTTATTTCTTGCACCATTTTTTAATTACATTCAAGGTTTTTAATCATCACTCATTATAGCATTTACGTCCTAACTATTTTTCACTTTATTCTTATTCTCAAAATTTCCATTTGTTAACACATTTTGTATTTGATAACAGTTTTATGCTAAAAAATTCGTTGAAATAATATAAAACAACTTATATCTTCATCATATTTTTTGAGAATATAAATAAATAAAAAGTGCAAAAAATTTCTTCATTTCAGAGCATGAAAAAAGATTTTGATATAAATCATCATCAAGTATGAGACGTACGAACTAATAAAGGGTTGATGATAAGAATTTAACGAAAAAAAGTTAAGAAAATAATTGCGATAATGACAAAAAATTGAGAAGTTTAATTGCAATTAAAATGTGGCGTATCCAATAAAAATTGTGGGGGCAATATAATCATCAAAAGTTAAAATTTTATTAGAAATCTATATTATCTTATTCTCCTTTTGGTAAAATTTATAACTTCATTTTCAACCACACGTTTCAATTAATTCACGAATACTATTCACATATCCATTATTTATTTTTATATATTTATAAATTAAATTATTTACAACTTGTTCTCAATTGGAGGCTAGATCAAATAATAAGAATTAAAAAAAAAAAAAGGAACCTCGACATCTTATGCAAGTATTATCAATTTATTATAGGTATTAGTATAGATGTTAAATGGAATATGTAGGCAAGAACAATGACAAAGCTATCAACAAACGAAGAGTGTAAGGGCACGGAGCTGTGAAAATTGATGCCATTTTTGCCGTTCAGAAGTGTTGAATTGCGGCAATTCACGAGTATCTTGGATAATGTTTGGCTAATGTTTATAAATTCTAAAAGCAAAAATTTCCACATATTTTGAATTGATTTTGAATATCTTCAAGATACTCTTTATTTTTAAAGAATATATTTTATTATTTGAAAAGCATCTATAAATTTAAAAATTTTAAATTTTAAATTACTCGAATAAGCTATTTAATCAACAATATTTTTTCCCCATAAGTTCTAGCATATCTTAAGAGATTTTCTAAGCTCCTGTTTGATTCCCATTTTTATAAGAATGCATTTTTTTACTTTTCATTTTTAATCACACATTCTTCTATAAAATAATAATACACGTATTTCAAAAATATTTTCTTACTTTTTAGCCACACATTCTCCAATAAATCACTATTCCATAATACATTTTCCCCAAAAATGGTGATCAAACACGGGCTAAATATAAAATGCTTCTCATTAGTTTTAAACTCTTTTTTATACGTACTCATTTTCAACTGCATTTATTCTGCACGTAAATTTAAATTTTTTCATATTTTTTAATCATACATTATTCTAAAAATCACTATTCAAATCTCTATTTTCCCCAAATAACGATTGTCAAATAGGGGCTAAATAAGCTACTTCGCTTTAAAAATAATTTGAAGAACCACAACTCACATTCTATTCTTATTTTATAGCGATTGCATTTAATTGATGTTTGATCAATATTCTCTAAAATTTATTTTTCTTATACTTATTTTCAGCTACACATTTCATGAGATTTTAAATTTTTATTAACTTGTCAACAATATATTTTATCAATTTTTCTCAAAATTTACTAAAACTTTGATTTTTTTAACTAAACTAGACCTAGGCTTAGTATGTTATAAATTTCAATTCTCTATGAAAAAAGTTAAATAAAAATATGAGGAAAAATAAATGAATATTTATTGCATAAAAACAAAATGAAGAATTAGAATAGAAAGTAAAAAAATTATTGCTCTCTAACATATATTATGCTTTTATAAGGGTTAATTTCACAAACGGTTACTGAACTTACGCAAAAAATATAAAACAGTTATTGAAGTTTAAAACTTCAGTAATAGTCACTTATGTTTCAAAAAGCTTTTAGAAACGGTCATTGAAATTTAAAAATAATTTTTCAGATTTTTGGACTACTTTTGCGACAACTTTTGGACAACTTCCGACCACTGATACCGCTGAATTTTGATATCGTTGGAAAGCCCACAATATCCTCTTCAATTATCACCTAAAATCTCCTTGAAACTTTAAGGGATTTGACCTGAAAATCACCGCAAAAGTCGTCCATATTTTCAAATTTTTTGGATGGCTTTTGCGGCGATTTTTGGCGATTTTTGACCACCAAGACCGTCATTTTTTGATATCATTGGAAAGTCCACAATATTCTCTTCAATCACCACCCAAAATTTCTCTCAAACTTCAAATAATTAGGTCGGAATAAACCTACAAAGTCGACAACTCAAAAAGGCGAAAATTTGGGCAGATTTTTTAGATTTTTTGGGCTACTTTTGAGGCAACTTTCCGATAACTTTCGATCACCAATACCGTCGAATTTTGATACCGTTGAAAAGCTCACAACATCTTCTTCAATTACCATAAAAAACCTCTCCCAAACTCCAAAGGATTCAGTCGGAATAAACCCACAAAGTTGGCTACTGGAAAAGGTTAAAATCTGTGCAAATTTTTCAATTTTTTGGGTGACTTTTGCGATAATTTCTGACCACTAAGACCGTTGTATTTTATTACCATTGGAAAGCTCACAATATCCTCTTCAATTACCAACCAAAATATCTTTATAACTCCAAAGGATTCGACCAGAATAAAACTACAAAGTCAGCATCCCGAATTTGGGTAGATTTTCGCATTTTTGGGTGGTTGACTTTGTGGATTTATTTCCAGCGAATCCTTTGAAGTTTGGGGGAGATTTTGGATGATAATTGAAGAAGATATTATGAGCTTTTCAACGGTATCAAAATTCAGTGGTATCGGTGGTCGAAAGTGACTGAAAAGTTGTCGCAAAAATGACAAAAAAATGTTTTTAAATTTCAATTACTGTTTTTGCAAGTTTTTACACTTCAGTGACCATTTTTGTAAGTTTTTAAATTTCAGTCATCATTTTTTAAAGCGTCCTGAAACTGAAGTGATTGTTACTGAAAATTTTAAACTTCAATGACTGTTTTGTAATTTTCGCGTAAGTTTAGTGATCGTTTGTGAAATTAACCCATTTTTATAAATAGGGAGTTTTATGTTTTTTAAGAGCATTGGAAATAATCACCTTTTCCCCATAATTTTGTGTACTTCGACCGGACCCAAATACTAGCAACGATTCATCCACTCAACCCGGTGTGGACACCCTCGCACCAAACCGGAGCAGAGCGGCCGTAGTCGGCATATTTATCAGCACAATAGCTATATCGCTATTTCTAACTTGAATATTCCAAAGGTTTTTGCGCGGTAAGCGGTAAAACTCTTGGATTCTTATGCAATCATATGTATGAGTTTGTATATTGGAAATGAATAATGCATCATAACCGGCTAATTTATCGTAGATTAGGGTTTTTTTTGCTGACTTGTTGCGGTTTATGATGATATTTTCCTGAGTTTTATAGTCTCATTCATTTCCAAGCGTACAAAATCTCAGTTCATTTTGTGTACTACTGCAGTCGTTCTTTCTTCATCATGCTTTAAGCAAAAGATTGAACTGGAATTTGGAGAACAATTTGTTATGAACTCATGGGGTCCTACTCCTTTCAGAGAACCCTTTATTGTTTTGCCAATAATTTTTTGGTGACTCGAAGGACTTCTAACAAGTTGATTAGTTTCACAAAACCGCGTAGGAGTTATTCTTCAAATGTGCTGTTTAAAAAGGTAAAGTATATTACTAACATCGACAACCATGCCCGGTTTAATATGTCCATTTTGACATTTCCAACTCACTAAATTGTTTATTTTTTTCGCAATTCAGGGTTTCGGTAGGGTGTCATGTAGTTTGAATTCTGATTGTTGTAAAGTTGCACGGAGAGTTTCTTTGCTTTGTATGAGTACGTCTGTCCAAAGTGCAACACTAGCCCAAGATGCAATTTTTGATTCAGCTGAACTTAGAGATGGACTATTGAACCCCAGCTCTTCTGATGGTAGAGTTATGCTTATTGATGGAACATCAATCATTTATAGGGCGTACTACAAGCTTCTTGGTATGTCAAACCATCTACTCTGAATTCATTCACGTAATGGTTAGTGTCTTTTATTATGAACAAATGTAGTTTCACTTGCTATATATGCTTTTTGTACATTATTATGAGTATGGATGTGATATGTGTTGTTTCACACGTAGTTCCCTTAAAATATTTATGGATCCTGTCTTACAAAGACAAGAGTTGAAAGAACTGTATTAGTTAACATGTGATGACGCTGGATGTGGTAGTTCCGTTTGGATGCGACGTTGGACAATTTTTCTCAGGCCACCTTGCTGAGAACATTTTCATTCTCTAGCAATCTTGGATTATTGATGCTTATGAATGAAATAAGTTATAACAAAGAAGAGAGAGTGGAGAAGTGAAAGAGCAGAGGCGCGAAGGAAGGAGAGATGAAGTGGTGGACGAAGGAAAGGAGGCGAAATATATCTGTAGTGTCTAGAGTGAAAAATCTTGAGCATCACCTCTTTTCCATTCCTAATCAGTTGCGAATGATGAACTTTATTTCTTGTATATATCACTAAGGTACTCTGATAAGCAGTAGACAAGGGACAAGACATTAAATGAAGTTTTTTAGGTCCCTGATACACACAAAGTTAGCTGTTGCATTATTGTATTATACTAATTATGAAGCTACTTTCCACCTTATTGGATAGGAAACTTGTTCTGTTCTTAATTTGGCTTATAGATCATGTCAGAGAACTAAAAATTACATCAATACTCAGTAATTTGAAGCAGACGTTGAAATATGTTCACCACCTCGATATCCAAATTTGATTATTTTTGGTGCTTTCTTGACCAGCGGATTTTTATTTTTTATGAAAAAAGTTCCCTTTCTTTGGTGGATTGTGCAATTGAATCTGCTGAAGTATGAAGACTGCTTTAGAAAATTATTTACCAAAATATAAGCTCCAGTCCACTATATCATTCTGTTGAATTAAAAACAATACATTGGTCAATGTTTATGCAAAACACAAAAAGAGGAGTTTGAGATATATGAGATGTGAAGAATCCAATAAGTGATGTGATCATGAAGTGGTTGTGCTGAAGAGAGTGAGACAAGAAGGGTTAACTCATTCGCTTTTTAACCAAGAGAAGAACTCTGCAGTTTTTTGATTTAAAACTTGTTCCGCTTCCTGATACTGAAACCCCTATTAGTTATACTCCTACCTGCAAAACCTGATGGGAACCCTGTCTAAAAGTTGATCAGCATTTGTTGCGTATGAGGAACTTCACAAAACAATACACGGAAACAAGCTGAATGTCTATATGACCTTGGGAAGGTCGAAAGTTTCCCTAAAATATCTCTTACTTTTAATGTTCTCTTAGGAATTATAGACATCTATGATATTCTACTTCATGATAACTCCCAAAGACATCTATCGTATTGTACTCCATGCTAACTTCAGTTTTCATGGATCCAAAAGATTGTATAATGAGAGTGCTTGTTCTACAAGAGATTTCAGAAAATGTCAACAAATTTTCTTACTCTTTCACTTGTTTTACGTATCTGATTATCAACTTGAATTTTTCACGGGAAAAACGTGTTACTTATTAATCAAGGACTATTGTTTAGAGGTCAATACTTGAATTTTTTATTTTTTTAACCAATGAGTGGTATCTCTTGATGATAAAGTGTTGCCTTTCTGTTTCCATCCTTTATGTCCCTGCAATTTATATCTCTCAAGGATTGATTCATTTTATGGATTCCTGAATAGCTAAATTGCACCATGGCCACCTCTCAGACGCTGATGGAAATGGGGATTGGGTCTTAACCATTTTTACAGCCCTGTCTCTTGTAAGTTCTGATTCTTTTAGATTCATGAAATTGTCCTTGCTGTTTTATATAACCTTTTATAGTGATTTCATTGAGCAACATCAAAATGTTCAAAAGTGTTTTGATTACATGGGTTTTCTAGCGCCCTTTAAGATCTCTCAACTTCTCTGATTATGAAATGCCTCTGTCAGAGTACATATTTAGCTGAAATGATTATGCAAATTAACTAAGTAAAACCTACTACTGAACTATGACTGTCTCTGAAGACGCAGGATGTTTCTTTTCTCTGAATAGTGTTCTACTCAGTTATGTAGGAAAGATATAATATATAAATGTTGAATGTTGATGCGTATAGCTCAAAAATGATCATCAACTGTTTCCATGTTAGGCATGGATGAACCCAGAAATGAATTGTGTTATCCACATTGCTGTCTCATAGTAAGGCACATTAACTAAAGATGCATTATATACATGCAAAAGGTTTGATTTTAGTGGGCCATCCATTTTAATATGCTAGAAATTATTTTCCCTTTTAAATTCGACAAGCAAAATAAAGCTTAGGGGTTGATTTATTATTATCAAAGTGGATCCAACAGTATTGAACTCCATGAAGTATTTATCTCAAATTTGTGGTGTTTGTCTCCATGAATTCTTCTTTGTCCTTTTGAAATTCAATGCTATTCTCTGTCGGTTAATCCCAATGGCACCAGTGTCATTTAAAGTTACTCAGATTTTAAAATTTAAAGTAAGTTATATGAATTTTGTTGCAGATAATTGATGTCTTGAAATTCATCCCTTCGCATGTGGCGGTATGAGCCCTTTTTCTCCCTATGAGACATCTGTGTGAAAATAAATTGGACTCTTTATCTCGATCACATTCTCCCCAGCACTTACTAGTTCTTTAACAGCACACATTTGCTTTGAACTTGTGGGTTCTCTCTTTACTAAACAATGTTTAAAAGGCTTAATTGGGTATTTTGGCTTTTTATCGCCATGAGGAGAGGCGTAAGCCTTGAGCTTGAACAATAAATGAATTCAGAAGAATATAATGTTACAAAAATATGCTCCTAATATACCTGAACCCTTTCAGAAAAATCCATAATAAAGCTAAGGAATTATTTCAAAAGCAAGGGCATTGCCCCTTGAGAATGGTAAAACTCAAAAGCCAAAAGTAAGAAACAACACGAAGATGAGTAACTAGCAAATCCGCAAGTAAAATTATACTCTTCAAGTCCCAAAAATGACAAGTAAATTCAAATAAGTACAAGGAAATACAAGCGGAGTAAACCCCAGAGCACAATAAGCAATGTGATATTTGCATGTTTGGTCCCCATAGAAGATACTTATTTTTGGTTTCTTTGGGCAGCCAGAAGTTGCTTTTACTGGCAATCAAACACTCATATTAAAATTAGATTCTGGAGTATCCAGGCTTTTTGAGCCATCCAGTAAAAAAATCCTGAATTTTTTCTGAAAGAGTAGGTTTTGCATTTACTGGCAATTAAACACTCGTATCAAAATTATTTTCTGGAGCTTCGAGGCTTTTTAAGCCATCTGGTAAATGAATCCTGAATTCTTCTGTAGGAGTAGATTCTGCATTGAACTACTTCTGCAATTATATGACATTTAATACCCTAATACACCCTTTAGTTTTTCCCTCCAAAATTACATGCAGCTGTAGCCAAACCATTCTTGTTGAAGGAATTCCATCAAGGCTGGTTGAAGCCCAGTTAATACTGTCAGTGCAGTTGCTCGCTGGCAGAATATAATTATATGTTAATTGCATAAACCAAATTATCCTTGTGAGTGAACAATGGAAGTGCAGATGATTGAGATTTCAGCTGGACTTCTAAAGAACTGAATTTAAAATTCCTAATGCAAGTGAACATCTATAATTGACAAGAACTGATTGATTTTAGGAGATAACCTAGTATATTAGCTTTTGCAAGAAGTAGATAATACCAATTGTTGGGAAACAATGTAATTATGTGGTTTAATGTAAGTGATCTCCTCAGAATAATTTTATTTTTCACCAATAATTGCATTACTACGCAGTTGCCTATGTCATATCTTGGGCTTCCGCCAGGAGCACGGTTTAAAAGTATGCATATTTGGAATTGTATTGTGGAAAGGGTGGAGAGGAGGTTAGCAGGGTGGAAGCGTATGTACCTCTCTAAGGGAGGTCAATTTACACTCATTAAATCCACTCTGTCTAATCTCTCTACTTACTTTTTGTCGTTGTTCCCTATTCCGGTTGCAGTGACAAATAGATTAGAGAGATTTCGAAGGGAATTTCACTGGGCAGGGATGGGGGAGAAGAGAAAACTTCATTTGGTTAATTGGGGTATTGTTTGTTTGCGTATGAGGATGGGGGGCCTTGGAGTTAGGAGTCTTGTTTTGATTAATGAGACCTTATTGGGTAAGTGGTTGTGGCGATTTGGAGAAGAGAGAGAACTTTGGGAGAGAAATCGTAGAGGAGAAGTACGGTGTGATGGAGGGGGGGTTAGTGTACTGTTGAGGGTCGTGGTTCCTATGGGGTGAGTTTGTGGAGGTATATCCAATGGGGATGGAGTGATTTTCAGGACAAATTGAATTTTGTGGTGGGGAATGGTAATGATATCAAATTTTGGGATGATTGTGGGTGTGGTGATCAACCGCTGAAGTTAGGATTTCCTTCTTTGCACCGCATTTTTTTAGTGCCTTCTGCTATGATGAGTGATGTATTAGCCATTCATAATGGGAATTACAACTGGAATATTACTTTTGAGAGGGGCCTACCGGATTGGTGATGATTATTCGTTGTTTTTGACATCTCTACATAAGGTACAAATTCGGGTAGCAAAGAATGATTGTAGCAGGTGGAAGTTGGCACGAGACGGTATCTTTTCTGTTCGGACTTATTTTAGATCGCTTTTGGGACCTATAGATAGTTCATTCCCTTGGAAGCTGGTGTGGCAAAGCAAATTGCCTCCACGGGTAGCATTCTTATTGTGGACGGTTGTAAGGGGGCAGGTGTCAACGGTAGATAATCTTCGACGAAAAGGCTTTTATGTCATTGAGTGGTGCTATATGTGTAAAAGGGATGGGGAGACGGTAGACACTTGTTCATTCATTTTGATGGTGTTCGCTAGCTTTGGAACAATATCCTGACTTCTCAATCTATGGTTTGGGTGTTGCCAAAGCGTATAGAGGATGTATTGCAGGCATGGAAGAGAAAATTTCGTGATAAGGATAGCAAAGTTGTATAGAACCTTATCTCGGGATGCATTGCATGGTGTGTTTGGAGAGAAAGAAACAACTGCTGTTTCAAAGATCAAACAAAGACAATAGCGCAAATTAGGGAAATGTTTTATTTGACTTTGTATAATTGGTTTAATGCCGCGACTAAAAATCCTGTAGAAGGGTTGCCTAATTTCATGTAGTTCCTCTCTTGCTTAAAGTGATTGTACACATCCCGTGTAATCTCTTTTAATTGATAAAATTATGATTACCTATCAAAAAAAAAAAAATTGCATTATTAGAACTGGACATGAAATAAATTTTTTTCTCAACAGTTGCTTTTATAAATCATCAATAATGAACCTTAGCATTATGGACAATGCACAGTAGTGAAAAAATGAAGACATAATTTATTGGTTTGAATGATGGAAGAAGTATAGTTCCAAATTTTAAACTAAGGATTTGCTTTGAGTTATAGTTAGGTCTTGTTAAAGATCAAATAATTATGAAAAAGTTACTTCTCTAATAAAAGTTCTGCAAGTAATATCTCCCACTTGAAATCAACTTTATTAAATTGTTATTATCTTTTTTGTCTGCTTTTCCTATCTTAAAGTAGCAATTTTTATGTCTTTCACCCCCATGCATGTCTAGCAACTTTATGCTACAAAACTATCATCACCACGCTCTAACATGTGTTCTTTTTCTTTCTTTGTTTTTTGCATTCATGTGCTTGCTCTGCAGGTGGTTTTTGACCACAATGGTAAGATATACTTCTTGTTTAAATTTGTTTTCACTATTTTTTTTCATCTTTCAATTCTCATCACTAATTTTCCCCTATTGTTTTTTAATGTTCTCTCTCTCTCTCTTTTTTTTTTTTGCTTCTCTGCTATAATTATTGCCATGCTATACACGCAATCTATGTGGAAGGGGGCATATGGGATATAGATTTTTTTATGCCTGCCAGTATTTGGTTTATAAATGGAAGGCAACTTTGCGAAAATTTAGTTGGAAATGGCAATTATTAGCTCCACTGCCTATTGGCAGTTTCTTGAATTGAGGGATTTAAGTTGAATGTCCTCTAGAATGTTTTCCTGTACTTCTAGGTGTTTGTAGCTTTAGTGCAGGACCATGGTGATATACCTTATGTTTTTCCTCCCAAGCCTGTGGCAGGATATATTTGTTTATCTGAGAAGGTCTTGACTAGAAATAAGAGATAGAAAAACATTACACATTAAATTGGAACCATCCTCTGTTTGCTAACAAATGGTTGTTCTTCTAATTTTTAATCATCTAGTACTGAGCACATACAATGTTGATCTTCAATGAAGCATTTGGATGTTCAATCATACTGTGGAATAATGGACATAAGGAACCTTTCATGCATGTGTGTACTTAATTACTGAAATCTTCATAAATTACTATTTATTTATTGAAAGAGTTGTGCTGTCAGGAATGAGGTAGCCGGTGCCTGTAGAAGTTTGCAGATAAGTGATACAATCATTATGTTGTATTTTGACTGAGCATCAGAACATAAAAGACTGATTGTCTACCAGTCACTTATTTCCTTCTTTTTTTAATATTGAGTTGAAGTTTTCAGATGGAATAATTTACTAATGCTGATGATAGTTTATTCATCAGATGGACTATTAATCTTTGCCCTCTTGCCTCTGTCGAGGTGACTACATGAATGATAATATGCATAACTAATTCTGCGCCCTTTAAACTGTTTTACCTCTTTGATTTGGTAAGAAAAGAAGGATTTGACAAGGGCATCATTCTTTTCAAAGCCTTTTGCACGTTTTGTTCTTTTCTCCTAATATTCGAGCTAGTTCATTGTGTTCTAAACAAACTTTTTTGGCATCAATTGTTTAAGTATCATATTATGACTTCAAATGTTTATTTTAAATGCAATGGGTATATTTTGGAGGAGAGACATTTTAGAGTGTATGTTTGGACAATTTGTTAGAGTAAGTATCATATTTTGATTCCAAATGTGTAGTTTGAGTGGAATGGGAACATCTTGTGGCGCCACATTTAGGATGAGGCATATTTTAGAACTGTAAGCTAAGATTCCTTGTTTTATTGATAAGATATTGAAGTTTGTCCTGGATAAATCTCAAATCTAGATTAATGACACGATAGTATGACATCGATTAAGTTTTCGATCTTATTTCCAGGGTCCTTGTTTCTTAATATTATTGGAATCTGTTTTGCAAGTGATTTTATCCTTGAATTGTTGGAGGAAATTCTAGGAAGTAGAAGATTGAGTTTTCTTTGTTGTATTTTGCCAACACATATTATCTTTGCCAAATGATTTATTTTGTGCTGACTTGTCTGGAAGGTGAGAAGTGCAAAAAACCAAACCCCATGTTCATGTAAAATGTTTTACAATATTTTCTTCAACCCCATGAGAATCTGGTTTTGAACCTTCCAGTAATACACGGTAAATTGTTAATGTGTGACTTCTAATATTTTTGCCCGATATTTGCAATTAGATGGGTATGGATATGAGCACCCTTCTCCCAAGAATATTTTGACAAAAAAAGTTTTTCCTTTCAGGATTTCCATATGGTCACACTTCTCTTTCATCCAAACAAAGTTTTGTTGCAAAAGGTATGCTATTTAATCCAAAGCTGTGATAGTGTTGGACAAACACTGGATTGTATTATTAGGACCAATTATTTGGATAGAAGAAACAGTTTGAAGCATGAAGGGATCAAACTCATGCATTTTATTGAGGGGGTTTACTGTCTCGTGGAATGAATTTTTTCTTTCTTTTTATATATATATATAAATAAAGAGCTTATGCATATGTAAAATATATGTTTCATAGATCTATTTATGCATGTCAATATGTACTGCTGAAGATCCGGAGAAAGTTACGAATGACTGATCACCTACATCATGCCTTGTGATTGGATGAGTGGTTTTGGAGATAATATGTTGCATTGCCTGTAATTCTATTAATATAGGTAACAGAATCGTTCCTCTGCTCATAAATTTGACACACTTATTTGACAAATAATCGTGAACTTTAATTTAAGTCAATCCAACGCTCGATATCTTATGGATTTCAAGTGGTTATAATAAACTCTCCCATGATTTTAGTGAAATACATATTAAACATTGGATTGACTTATATTAAAGATTACGATTATTTGTTAAATAAGTGTGTCAAATTTATGAGTAGGAAGAACGGTCTCGTATAAGTAATAACAAATACATAACTCTTCTTTTCCTTACACTGATTGGGATACTTTCAAAATTTTTGATGAAATGTTAAAGTGAGTTAGGACTGTATTCTTCATTTAATGTTGAGCCAAAATACGTAAATGACTCACTTTTGGGGAGAGTATGATTCTCTATAGTACGTCTTTTATTAACCTTGTGCCTAATCAACCTAATACCTTTAGATTGCTCTTAATGACTAAACATTTTCATCAATGAATAACATAGACTAAGGACCTTATTTTGACTATGTCATGTAAGCTTGTCCATCACTAGTCTCTACTACTTCCGCCACTACATCTTACACTTATGATTGCTTCACTATACATGTCCTTAATAATATGACATTCAAATAGGAATTCGTTCTCTCTGCAGCACTCACTTCCTTGGATACCGTATTGGAGGATAAGCAAAAACCAATATTCTTTCTTTTGTGTGCACTTATCCATCAATTTCTCAAGCAAGTAAATGACATCCATTGTAGATCTTTGTGGCGTAAAGCATAAATAATTTTATGAAATCTTCTATATTTAATCTCCCTCTCTCATAATTTTACGTAGTATGACTCATACCGTAACACCTCTATAATTATTACAGTTTTGAATGTCTCTTATCCTAATAAGGGGGAACCACAATGCTAATTTGCAATAATCTATAAGTTTTGGCTTGCCTGAGTAGATTCCTCAAATTCTTCTCTGGCTTCCAATTGTTAGTTTCATCAAAATGCTGATCAGTCTCTCTGTTTTGTTTGATGAAGTAATTATTAACTGTGCAAAGTGTAATGCACTGCCAATGCCTCTTAGAGCTTAAGCACAAAGCACAAGTTTATTGAAGCAAAAAGCTTATTATAATCTAAATTAAAAGTCCTTAGATAGAAAATATACTAAGAAAAACTGAAAACAACAATTTTCAGTGACACGGTTGATTTCACCATCTATTTGAACAAACTGTGCCAAAATAATTCCATATTAAGTGTTTGTTTGGTAGGGATTTTGTTAATTGATTTTTTGATCGTTAAAGATAAAGTGAATCTTACTTGTGAGAGAAGAATTCAAAAATGACGGTTACAATAGTAAAATAACGTTCAAAAAATTGATTTTAATTGGGTTTTAAGCTGTACCAAATATGCTCTAAGATTGATAAGTCGTTCCTTAATCAATTTAATTTCAGCAGCCAAATATCAATATGACATCCAAGCTAAATCAAATCTAATGTGCAGACGAAGGATTCAAGATGCCCAAAATTTAACAAAATCTGACTTTTGGTCTTGCACTTTGTGGTGTTGTTTGCACACCATTGCGCTTCAATTCTAAAAAGGGCATTTTGGGTGCACCTCAATATGCTTTGTACATAGGAGCCCTTTCAACTGATTTGCAATACTGATTGATGTTGAAGAATCTGTTGGCATCATCGCATCATGGGTTTTCCAAATTTGTCTTTGTTGGCTATGTAGGGAGATGTCAAATCACTTGGATTTTCTGTTATGGTGCTGAAAGTAAAATCTCTCACAATTCTTATTACTGAGTTTGTCACAATTAATTCAAACTTGCATTTATTGAAATTGAAGGATAAATGTTTATTACAGATCTTATCTGATTTTAAGGTTTATTGTCTACGATGTACTGTTTTTGCGAGTGGCATCCAGAGAGCACGTTGCTCTAACCAAAATGCATATGCATCATTACAGTAGCTACAGTAATTATTATTTCTAGATATATTTCATTTGCAGGAGATCTATGTTTCTGGTTAGGTTGTGTAATTCCCGTATGCTAGAGCTACTACCTCTTTACTTTTTCTCAGATGTATTCCTTAGGAAAATGTTCGCTTGTTTATATTTTGTCTCTGTTTTGTTGGTCTCCCTCACCATCTTTCTTATCTCTTTCACCCAAGTAATACGTGGTTATTCTTGGATTCTCTTTCCCCTTCATAATATATATTATCTGTGAAGCTTGATATTGCATCTTTGTTAACTGTTTGAGCACTAAAATTTTTTATCAATGCTACTTGTCTGTATGTTCCCTGTAAATATCAGATAAACTTGCTTCGATGTAATTTTTTTCTAAGCAGATCCTGCTGTGATATTTTTCCTTGTTCTCCTTTAGTTCATCTGCGCTATTTTTATTTTTGTCATTCCTTATGCCATATGCACTCCAGACTCTGATCAGATGTTCATTTCAATTCATCTGTCCTGTGACCATATATAGTGAATAACTTATTCTGCAGTATTTCACATCAACAATGTTTTAGAAGATGCAATTGGGTACTAAGGTGTTTCTCTTTTTTATGATTTGAAGTGTAAGCCTAGGCATAAGCCTCACATTAAACCAAAAAAAGTCAAGAAATTATTAAAATGCAAAATAAGCTCATAATACAGCATAATCAATCTTTAAAATTCATAATACGGCAATTTAAAAAGTGTGCAAAACAAAACAAAAATCTAAAAGGAAACCATTATTTTAGTTGATCGGGGCAGTGGACTATTTCCATACTGAGTGTATGAGAAACACTAATTGTTTATTGTTTTAGTGCTTAGTGGGTTATTCTCAAAATGGGTCAATAAGAATTTCTATGTTTTATATAGTCCACAAGCCTTGAGGCAGGTGCCTCACATGGCTGAGGCGAGCGCTTCCAAAAACTGCCTCATAGTTAGCGCTTTGAGGCTTTTCAATTAGGGTTTTTAAACCGTGCATGTCAATATAATCTCTTCTTTATCTGCATTAACAAAGGGAAATATAAGATTTTGGTTACTCATATCTAATAATCACATAGAAATTACTGATTGGTAAAATTACTTGTAGGCCTAAATTTTCGTCACACCCTTTACCCTTCATACAAAAGCAATCGGCCTCCCACACCAGATACCATTGTTCAGGGACTTCAGTATTTGAAAGCATCCATCAAGGCAATGTCTATTAAAGTGATTGAGGTAAGACGTAAACTATCGGCTTTTGTTTGATTTAATCTGGTTGCAAGGTTTTAGGATTTATTTGTCCATTTTAAAGTAGGTTCCAGGTGTTGAAGCTGATGATGTAATTGGGACCTTGGCTGTTAGGAGTGTCAATGGAGGATTCAAGGTACTTGCAAAATCAGCTTAATTTACAGATGACAATCTCAGTAACAAACATATTTTGGCTCTAAGCTTTGTGATAAGGGAAAGCCTATTTGTGGGCTGTCTTTCCTATGTTTATATGGTGGCAAAAAATAGACTTTGCTTGTGGACTGGGTCCATGAATCTTTCTATAAAATCTTTTGGTATATTGGTATTAATGCTGCTTGCAACGTGAAATTGAGAGGCAAGCCGATATTTTGAGCTTAATAGCTCTCAGTTTTGACATCCTTTGCTCGCATAAGATATGCTATTTGACCCGATCTTCCTTTTTGGAATCTGTTTTGACTGCTTGTAACGCGAGAAAGAGAAAAACAAGGAGGAAGAAATTTACTTTCGTACTTGTTATGTGAGGAAGCTGCTGAGTATGTAAACTACTTGCTTGGAGCTGCTAGTTCTTTTGATGTCTGGTACATTTGTGGATGTAACATTGATGGGGAGCTTACTGATTTAAGGCGGGATGGAGACTTGCCCAAGAACTTTTTGAAAATTTCTTTGCATTATGTCTGACTATCTGCGAATGAGATAAGTACAGGGGGCTTTAAGGTTGTTATAAATCTATTATTTAGAATGTGAACTTGATTTCATCAATGTTTGGGATGGAAGATCTGCACTCCCTCATAGATTCTTAGTGGATTATTTAGGGGTATGTACTTGTTTTTCTGAGTGTTCTTGTACATGTTTACTTTGTATTGGTGCAGGTGCGAGTTGTCTCCCCAGACAAAGATTTTTTCCAGATTCTGTCTCCTTCGTTGCGTCTATTAAGGATTGCTCCTCGTGGACTCGAGTTAGTATTCCCCAGTAATTTAATTTAACAGTTTATATTATGAAATTTGGCACAGTTATAGTGGTTTACTTATCAAGACATCATTGATGGATCTTTGGATGCCTTTGATCTTTCTTTTTGTTTTTTTAACAAATCCAAATATTTATTACCTTAGAGAGTAAAGAAAGATTACCCTTTTAGTTGAAGAGACTTAATTATAGGTGGCACTAAATTAGGCACATTGAGAAAGTCATTTCAAAGAATCGGATTCAGTGGAAAACTGATTACCATGAAATGCAAGTCTAGTTAGAGCAGTAAAAATCAGTCATCAGGTGTATCTGTGAATTTGGTTAATTTGTTCCCCCCAATCAATATAAGAGCTCTACATTTGAACATCAATCAGAATCGGTACAAGGCTATAAGCTACTTGCCTCAATGTTCCTAATATACATGTCCATAATCTTTTCGTTGAATTGCTGACTAGTTCTCTTGGAACTCACAAAATATCTAACTTCATTGTCTGTAGTCCTTGCACTGTAATTCATCCTTCCATACATACAAGTAGTCTGGCATGTTTACATTTCAGATTTCAAAATAAATTCCTTCTTCCGCGTCCAACATAAACACATCTTCCATAAAGATGCCCAACCCATGTTCCTATCGTTTATATGGGGCTAATATGAATTTACTTCTGCTGGTTATTAGTTGTTAATAGAATGTTTATGCGCATGCCTAAGTACAAAGCACATCAATCGTTGCCCGGGGTGATAATCACTGAAACCTAGTGCTGAAGAAAAATGGGGAAAACGCATTTCATAAAATTTTAGGCTTTCTGAGTTTTTTAACTAAACCACTGAATTTATTTTGTGGGTTTGACAATTTGGCTGCTGAGATTGGATTAGTTGATGAAAATACATATAGAATACTAACGATAATTACTCGAGCACTTATTCCCCAGAGTGATGTTTGCTGAAATTTACTGAAAATTTCTGTTAACCATGAATTTTGCCAAATATGTTTCATGTGTAGAGTTTTTTCTTACGGAATATAATATGTTCTTTGCTTTGATGAAGAATGGTCCTCGCTTTGAGCATATGCTGAAGAGACTTTTGCACGAACTCTTTCCTCATTTATTAACCACCGTCTTCTCTTTCCAGCTCTAACATTGTCTTCTCCTTTCTTTCCTCCCATACTTAGGGTACTAAACTATTTGCCTCGAGTCTTTGAACTCGAAAAAATTCAACTTGAAATTTCAACTCTAGCATGGTCTTGGATCATGGATCTGAATCTGATGATGGCGCCTGAGGAAATTAGTGTCTTATTATGATTACGGATATCATGAAATCAGAAAAGAAACACAGTTAATGCACATATAGAGACAACATAACAATTTATGCAGGGTGCAAAAAAATAAAGCAACGAAGTCTTCCATCTAGTGTACAAGAAAAAATTTTACTTGATTACTGGACGCATCTATGGCACTTACATTCTATTATCTGAAATTCTTTACTTGCTGTATTTTTTGAGAAATGGTAACTGAAGTTGTGTGGGAATTCAGTATGTTGCATCAGTTAGCATCTACCAACATAAATCCAGTTTTGCTAGCTAATTCATACTAGTTTATGTTAAATGAGTGGTAAAATTGGATCTAACTCACCCAGAAGCTGGGAGGACAGCTGAAACTCTTTGTCTAAGGCAGTTTTTGAAACCTCCAGCACTCCATACGTTTGAGCTTTGGTTGACCTGAAGATCTTACTCTAATATAAATGAATTTTGATATGAAACCCATGTTTTATAATCAGTTAAGTTAGTTTTGTTATTTTCTTTTGGGTCTGAGAAGAAGTGCGTGAACAGGGTAGTTGTGTACAAGTGAAATAACACAAAAATTGTCTTTAACTTAAATTCGCTTTATGCCTTTTATTTTTTCTTATTTATTTTTTATTTTGCTAATTGCTTTTTATAACTGATTTTAGTCTTGACACTTTCAGTATCACTTTTCAGGATGGTCTCTTTTGGCATGGAAGATTTTGCTAAGAAATATGGAACACTAGAACCTTCTCAGTTTGTTGATGTGATGTCACTTATGGGAGACAAAGCCGATAATATACCGGGTACTTTTGTGTGTATGTGGTTTTTTATTTTTATTTTTAATTGACTTGTGTAAAGCATAAGTTATTTATTTGATTAACTTCTGTGAAAAACAAGTTAATTGGAAAATCTTACTTTTATTATAGCATTTTCTTTAAAGCATAGTATCCTGAAGCTTTTTATTTCGTTTTTGTTGTGAAAGAAATATGCTGTTACTGGAGTTTAAAATTTAGTAAACACTTACTCCATCCAGACTTGTGAAATGCAACCATTTTAAACTACATATCCTTCATATTTCTTGTTACCTCAATCTTATATGTTCTGAGAAGCAAGAGCATTTATTTCTTCTACTTTCAACTTTCTAGCTTATTTGACGAATCCAAAATGTTCTTTTAGATAGTTGTAAACTTATTCTTGGTACAGTAATTTGATGAAGCTGGTAAATTGCAATTGAGTGCAGGAGTCGAAGGTATTGGAAATGTCCATGCTGTGCAACTGATTTCAAAGTTTGGTATGTACCTGCGACTTATTATTTTACTTGGAACCACGGCAAACTTGACATACCTTATAGCACCCTTGCAATTTCACAATTGTAAAATCAAATGATCAATATTACATGCCATGAAGGAGAAATAAATGGATTTGAACACTTCTTTAGAACTGAATCACTATATTGATCTTCACGTTGAAATCCAGTCAGTCAAACATTTTAATTCTGTAAGGGTTAGAGGAACTTAAAAGGTTCGAAGATTGGGTACCAAGGAAAATCAACCAAAGCTTAGAAATATGATTTAGAGGAAAATATGTTTGTGGAATCCAGTCCCCAATCTCTTATCTGGATGAGGCTTTAAGAAAAGGGTTTCTAGAATGACTTATAAGACTAGAAGTTTAAGTATCACGTCAGGGTCAATGAAATTGAAAGTTCTGACTTAGTGTGTACTCATATTAAGTAAAGCTACACGATGAATGGGAGCATTTCTCAGCAAATGTAGATGAAGTAATATATGGAACAATAAAGTAGAATATGCGTTATCATTCTCAAACAACTTCCCAGAACCAGATCTTATTCCCAGTACCCACCTATTTTGGGAACTGGATAAATGATGAACATCACCGAAATATAAACTTCTAGGGGCTTCTAACACTCGCATGTTCCCTGTGAAAGTTCATTCTTCTTGAGTCCAAACCTTTGATGCACCGACATGGACACGTGTGTCCGACACGATACGTGTCGGATACGTCGACTCGTGATTTTTAAAAAAAAATACCGACACAACACGTTCATTAAATTCTTTAAAATTCTTCATTTATATAGTTTAAAATTAGTTTTATACTTATTATTGATTTTTTT
>NC_036247.1:13439050-13470311 GCF_002742605.1 Olea europaea var. sylvestris | reverse complement strand
AGAGTGGTGTTATATGTGTCGGAGGGACGGGGAGACGATTGATCACTTGTTTCTCCGTTGTGATGCTACTCGTTTATTGTGGCACAATATTTTGACATCACAACACATGGATTGGGTGATGCCGAGGCGTATGGAAGACGTGTTAAAGGCATGGAGGAGAAAATTTCGCTACAAGAATTGCAAGCTTGCATGGGACCTTATTTGCATTATAAGGTGTATGTGGAGAGAGAGAGATAGCCGCTGCTTTGATGATCAAACACGGACAACAGAGCAAATTAGAGAAATATTTTATTTTACATTGTATACGTGGTTTAATGCTGCAGCTACTATATAGGTGGGCTGCCCAATTTTATGTTATTCCTTTCTGCTTTAAATTGATAATACACTTCCCGTGTATTATGTATTGATTAATGAGATATTTGATTACCTTTTAAAAAAAAAAAAAGACTAATCTCTGGATTCATTTTACTACCAAAGCCAAATTTTCATTTGAGATTCACCCTCACCTAATACATTCTACTTTTGATCCCACTAACCATGTCCCAAGCAAGTGAGCAATTCTTATTGCTACGACCCCAGCTGAGAGTATTTGCGTTGCTAGAACTGTTTGGTTTAACTACGGATTCCTTCTCCCTCTAAAATCCCTGCCAGTAAATATGCATTTGTTTCAAATCCTTTTGTCGATCTGTCTCTGTTTTTAATCTGTTCATCTCAAGAGACTTTGTTGGTTGACCCATTCCTTCTGTCGATGGATGAACTAAGCGCTTGTTAATTGATGCTTTAAAAGAGTTGCAAACAGAGGACATTTGTTCACTGTAGCAAAGAAGCATTAGTAGGATTGTGCTTTAAAGATGATGATTTGTTGAATTCTTACAACCAAAAAATGATAGTGAGTTTTATTAACGAACTTTCCATTTTTCATTCTTCCTCGTGGTGCTGTTGCCTCTTGATGTGAAATTATAGCCATTCATTTAACTTCTTGTGCTCCTATTCATTACTTTGTATTTGTCTTTCACCTTCTGATTTTCTACATTATTTTACACTGCAGTGTTTGCTAACTTGTTGCTTGTTCTTTTTGTATGGATAGGTACATTAGAGAACCTGCTGCAGTGTGTTGAACAAGTTGATGAGGAGCGAATCCAGAAGGTTGTTAAATGTCGAATGTCTTGTTAATCTAGTATTTTTTTTAAAAAGATTCTGAAGCAAATTTCTATGAACTGAAGTGGTCACTCTAGTTTAAAAAAAATGAAAAAAAGGGCTACAATCATCTGGTATTAGAACAAATGTTTAGTGATATGTAGACAACCCTAGTTATGAATCATGATATGATAGGTTGAGTACCAACTATCGAAGTACATTAGCATCATGCGTGAGTGGCCTAGTACTTAATCAAAATATGTTTAGAACTACTACTTCACAAGTACTAGATGTATATTTTTGCATGAAGAGAAAGGCATTTAATGAAAACAGTGAACCAAACGAGTCTCTCTCATAAGCACATTGATATGCTACTTGTGCTGAAAAACTAAACATTTCACTAATTTGGTTATTTAGCTAGTATGAACTAAGGTGCAAATGTAACTTTTGGAACAATCATCCCATTCTTCCTTAATGCGGTGTGGTGTGCTCGTGTCAAGATTTAGTCGAGAGTGCTAAACATCTAGTATTACCTTCAGTTTTGTTCGAGTTTGAGTCTATTGCCATTATAATGATTATTATTTGGTTTTTTGGCCAAATGAGTACTCTTTTCAAGAGATATATATTTGGTCATCTCAACTGTATCAGCTGGATTTTTGTAAAGTTGTCCATTCTGCAGGGAGTATCCATTTCTATTCTTGTCTGCAGCTGGTCTATCACGCTGTTCTTGTTATGCAATTCAAAAATTATTCTGTTGATGTGGAAAGTGTGTACCTCTTTAACCCTTTTAATCCTTTATAGGAAGAGGGAAAATTCATATAGGGCTAAACAGGATAAAATTACGAGAGACGTTTCTATAATACCTTTGATTTCAAGCGCTTTGGATTGACATATATTAGTAAATCCTGATTTTGAAGTATTTCTTTTAGTTGATTCATATTATCCCTAAATGTTAAAGATATTGTGGCAACACAAGTATGAAATGAGTAGAGATTTATTATACTGATGGTCAAAAGTGGTGCGGAAGCGTTTAGGAATTATTGTGAATTACCTTATAGTTGTATTGAAAAGATCAATACAACTATAAGGTAATTTACAATTGTAGTATGAAACCATTAGTTGTAGTTGTGATGTACTACATCAAAAAGACGGGGGAAAACTGTAGGACTATTTTAATGGAGATGACATACTAATATGCTGTCACTCCTGGAACCCTAGGGCCTTTCTCATAGAGGAGCTGCTTTTGCTTCTAAAAATTTACCATCCCAAAATATTAAAGAAATATTAGGGAAGATAAATAAAGATTGTTTATGATCTCCATTAGTTTGTTCCTGCGTTCTGTACGTTTATGCATTTATTTAATCCAGTAGTTTTAGTTACTTATGTAAACTAGTTGTAGGCCTTGACATCAAGTGCTGAGCAGGCTCTGCTAAGCAAGAATCTGGTATGTTTGCTTTTATTTATTTCCTTTTCCGCACTTTTTTTTGGTTTCTTTTTTAAGCAAACATATGGGCAGAGTATTTATTAAATCTGTTATGTTTGTTAGCATTTGTTATTTAATAATTCTTAGAACCTCATATTCTCAAAGCTAAAAGATCACACTTAACGTAATGTAGGCCATGCTTCGTTCTGATCTTCCGTTCTACATGGTTCCATTTTCCATTGAAGATTTGACTTTCATGAAACCTGAGGTTTGTATTATCTCTGTAAAAGCAGCTGTTTTTGTCAACTATGAGCATGTCATACGAAGTCTCATGTTTCATGATATTTCTATTGGGGTTCCCATGGCGCTGGCTTAGTAAACTTTGAAATTGCCTTTTAGATTAATAATTTGCCCTACTTGGTCAGTTAAATGACTTGAGGGAAATCTATCCTGCCATTCATTAAATGCACTTTAAAGTTTTATGCGAGTCCACCTGTTCTATGTGATATTTTCTTTATTTAATAGAAAGCAGTCCAGAGATTTTCCTTTGTTAATAACAGAACAGGACTTGAGCATGATGGATCTTGAACCTTGACCTTTTACTCATCATGACTCACGAGTCACTGAATCACTGATGCATGTCAATGGGATCCTAATCCTACCATATGTCCAATACAAAAGGCGTCGCTGTACTGCAAACAAAAGGAGGACTTGGGTTGCCACTTAGAATCAGTATGTCATTGATACAAAAACTCTAGTAACAACCATCACTGATATGACTGAACCTAGAATTCGCATGAATCTGCGATTTCTGAAATTCAGAAATACAATAGACTGGTCGTGTGGTAGATTTATTTTACGACCTTGATTGCTTTTACTTGAGTTGTCTCATTGATTGTAATTTTTTTTCCTCACTATTCGGCTTGTGGAATTTCTTTGAATTAGTTGTAGATGATCAAATAAATCCTTAATACATCAATAATACTCTACATGACTTCATACCTGGACCTGTATGATGATGGAAATATTAAACCAGAATGTTATCAACACAGGATAATGGGGAGAAATTCACAAGCCTATTGACGGCTATTAGTGCTTATGCAGATGGATTTTCTCCTGATTCTATCATTAGAAAGGCATTTTATTTGTGGAAGAAGCTTGAAAGACAGTGATTCAGATAGATCTTTAGCACATAAGTCAAACTGCATCTGAATGGGATGGGTGGAAAAAAGATGATGGAAATCCTAAACCTGGACGCTATGAGTACAGTACAATGGGGAGAGGTTCACGAACCTCTTGACGGCTATTGCCTATTGGTGCTTTTGCCGAAATTTTTTTTGATGCAGATTTTATCATTGAAAGGGCATTTTATCTGCAGGAAGTGATAGAAAGAAAATGGACCAGATATTTGTGTTGATCATCTCTCTAAGATGGTTTTAGTCAGATGAAAAATCCAATGAGCAGTATACAACTTTTTCAGTTCTTTCTCTTGTTAGCCTCCCTTTTTATAAATTTTACTCTGTCAAAATCAATTTTGGCCAGTTACTGATATACAAGAGTTCAATATCAATCTCTTCAGTTAATTTTATTTTCAGCGTGTGTATGTGGTCTTGATTTTTGCTCTACTATGATGTCGATTAAAAGCACCAAATTATTGATCACCAAATGTGCAATAAATGTGTCCAGCGAAAATTGATTTGCGACTTGAACGACTAATGTTGAACATTCTTTGCAAATGATGCAACAGGGAACTATTTTCATTTTGGTGTTTCTGTAGCATGTGTATCTTGATATTCTAAATGAATGAATGCTAATTCGTCAGGTGCTGCTGGTCTTTGTAACTTACATCCTATATTTTTGTAAGGTGCGCAACGTATAAATTTATTACGAAGGCTGGTAATAATTTATTCTTTGGTATTTTGTGGTTGTGGTAGTTTGCAGTGACAAAATAGAGATTAACTTAAGGTGTTTTTCTTATGGTATAGTGCATGTTTGGTTAAGTATAAAAAGTTGATGTATAATAAACTACTATGTTGTCAAAAATAGATAACTTCCCCTCTATATATACTGACAGGCCCTTCGCGTTGTTCCACCAACCATATGGAGCACCTTGATATATGATCGCGCATAGTAACTGAGTCGTATTTGACTTGAGGCAAACTTCAAATGACCCAACCAAGGTTGATCTTGTGTAGTGATTGTGGACTTGTAATATTGAATAAACAGTTGATGTAATAGACTCGATCCTATCCATTTTACAACTAATTCATTAATCTATATATCCCGTGGATGGAGAATTGCCTCCACTCTTTAAAATTCGCTTACTCATGATAATTTTCCATTGTTCAATGACCTATAATGTTAGTATAAATAATGAAAAAAATAATCTATTCAAATACACCAAGAAATAAAATTTCACTACATTATCAACTCTTGACTAGTGAGAGAGAATGAGTTGTTATAGGACTAATTTGTCTCTAATGGTCCAGACAAAAATGATTTGCGGTTACGTGTAGCCACAAGCCTTGACTAGCACTGATGATACATATATATGAGAAAATTGTACTCGCAACCTTGCATGCGTCCCTAACAAGGTATATCACTTTCAGGCATAGTAAAATTCTTCAAAACTTGATTGATATTGCAGTTCTAGACCCTGAGAATCATCCATTTCGACATTATTGTTGACACATAAAAATTCAGCCCAAATCGAGCAGTCCAAGGAGTGAAGCCCAATTGGAGGATCCTTAAATCAGACAGTCCAAAGAACGAAGCCCAATCGAACAAATCAAGATGAAGGCCCAAATAAGGAGGTCCAAGAACGCGATAACGCCATCGCCCAAGTTTGCAAGTCGCCCAGAATTTGAGCGAATGGAGTGTCATATAGTCGCCCAGAACTGTTACTCTATTCTCGCCCAAACCTTCAAGTCGCCCTACGTCTTAACAACATAAAGCGCCGTGGTTATCAAGAAGTGCAATCATCAAGGCAGTTATTGAAGCAACCCTATCACGTTCCACGATTCAAGGAACTCAATCGAAAGCGGTTGAACGAAGAGGAGTAATGACAGCAGTTAAAAAAGGTAGTTTTTATGACAAGTTGGCCATTACGAAGAAAGTGGGCAGTTATAAGACGATCAAGCAGTTTTTAGAAGAAAAGGAGCGAATCCAAAACTCTCAAACAGAGAACATGTAACTTTCATTTCTTTAATTTTTAGATTTAAAAATTTTTCTTTCAGTAACTCGTGTGCTTGCCCCCCTTTGAGGCACGTTGTCTTTCATTTTCAATTGTAAAGTCATCACCAATAAAAGAACACCCCTTTTTGGAACTTTGTCTCAAAAGGTTTGTCCCTTACACAATCGTCTGATCCCTTTTAATTGTTAGCGACTAACCCGCGGGAAACAATTTGGCACGCCCAGTGGGACAGTGGTGTTAGGTGTTGAAAGTATAAAAAGGGAAACAATATGCCTCAGAGATCCGATAAGGAAGCGGCAAGTCAGGGAGGAATCCAGTCTGTAATCGAGCGATATGAGGAGCAGAACGCCTCTCCACGAACAGATGGACAGAATCAGAGCAGTAACAGTCGTTACGAACCAATGACGAAGTTGAGTCCTCGTACCATACGTGCATTACTTGGAGAACTCACGCAAGACGTTGTTGAACATGTAAATTTTCGAAGTATTCATAATATGGAAAGATTTACACAAAATGGGAATGCACACTATGACAACATGGCCAAACAACTAAAGACGTTGAACGAAAATATGAATAAGTTAGTAGGCCAAATATGTCAACCGGCTATACCTCTTACAAATCACTTTCAAACTAGGACGATCGTGGGACATAATCTCTCGGTCCTAAATCCGAGTCAAGGGATAGAACCGCTTTCTGGTCCATCTACTTCAAACCAAGGGGTACTACAGTGCCAAATCAAAGCAATGGTAGTGGTATGTCTAACATGGGGGGTAATCCAAGCGTGAGAGATAATGTCCTAAACAATGGACATAATATTCCACGTGGTAACGAAGGAGTAGATGTTCAGGCTAATGGTAATGGCCCTAATCATGGTAATTTTGTTGCCAATCAAGGACCAAAAATCAGGCCTCATGCAAATCAACCGGTTAACCAATCTGTAGGAATTCCATATGACCCCAACGTCATGTTGAGGAACCAGATTATGGAAATCGTACAGGATCAGATGGCTTTTGGGGTGCGTCCCGCCATTAGGCCGACGTACACAAAGCCATATCCTGATTAGGTAGACCAAGCATACCCATGGCCTAGAGGATACAAAGTGCCAGAATTCTCGCTATTTACCGGTTTAGGAGAAGTGTCTACTCTAGAACACATAGGGCGATTTACATCACAAATGGTGATGTAATTAATTACCATAAAATGAGACTTTTCCCTAGTTTGTTAACAGGAGTAGCTTTCTCTTGGTTCATCAACTTGCCAGCGAACTCTGTTCAAACATGGCAACAATTGGAACAGTTGTTTCACGCTCAGTTTTATAAAACTGAGTCTGAAGTCACTTTGGCCGATTTGGCGAATTTACGTCAAATGCCAAATGAATGGGCAGAAAGTTTTCTCCAAAGGTTCAAGACAGCAAGAAGCAAGTGTTTTGTACCTCTACCCGAAAAAGAATTTGTCAAGATCGCTCAAGGCTGCTTGAGCTTTGATTTAAAAAAGAAATTTCAGGACAAGGAATTCCCCGACCTTTTCCAGTTGAGTGTGAATGTGATTAGGTATGAGCGACTGATAAGAGAGGAAGAACAAATGAAAAATTCTAGTAAAGAGACTTATTACAAGGACCCAAATTTTGACGTTCATACCATCGACGACGAGTCATACGATCAGACCGAAATGTGTTTGGCCGAATTGATCAAAGGGGATACATATACTTGTCCCATAATGGCCAAGCCTAGACCATCGGGCAGAGATGAGCCCATAAAAGATGGAAACATAAAGGCTAGAACGTTCTCGTTCGACGTGACCAAAGCTGATCTTATATTCGATAAATTATATAGGGATAAGCAAATAAAGTTGAGCGATAAGCACAAATTGTCAAACCCTGAACAAATTAAGGGTAAAAAATATTGTAAGTGGCATAATGCATGGTCACATTTGACTAACGATTGCTTGGTTTTCCGTCATGTATTGCAGGATGCCATTGAATCAGGACAAATTACGTTCGATGATAAGAAAAAGATGGCAGTGGACGAGAATCCTTTCCCACAGCCACTTGGAGTAAACATGGTAACATCTGGATTCAAGAACAAGTTACCAAAATTCAAATTGATCGCAGATGATGGAGAAGAAGATCCTAGACCACATCCCACCGTCTTTGAACGAATCAAGGGGAAAGAACCAAAAAAGGATGAAGACGTCTCGTGTGCAAGGTGTAAAAGAGAAATGAATGGAAACACGGAGAAGCCAGGGACATGGCAGCATCCTTATCGCCCCACCTTCTTCCCAAACATTCAGCATGGTAGAGGGCGAGGTACATCATTCTATAGGGGATCGCCTTTTGAAAGGCAGTTCAGACCAGCAGATACTGGAAGAACATTTAGGCTGCAACCTCGCCGGCCAAATGTATGACATTCATTCCAGTACAGTGCAGGAAGGGCAATACCCTTCAATGAGATCACTAGGACCCAACAAAGGCGTTTCCAACGAAACTACGGACGGATGATGAGGCAGCAACAAGGAATTCCACATCCTAAAGCGCCCATACTACTCAAGGTAGCCAATCAAAATGTCCTCAAAAATAACGAAGAAACTGGTACAGATGAATTAATGAAGGAACTACCAGAAACTTCTTCTGGGAGATCAAAGTTTGAGTGGGACAGAAGGGATGAAGAAGATCCAGATCAGCTCCTTGCTATCCAATTCGGTACGTTGACTTCTGTAGTGGCCAATAATTACCTACTGGCCAATGAATTCAAGAATAAGGAAAAAGAAGAAGAGGAGGAAGACAACGAAGAAGAAGCTTGCGTGTTGGTATGTGAAGAAGGCCAGATTTCTAGGGAGGCCTACAACGACGAGGAGGACGATGTGATGACAGACATTGAAGATGAAATCGACCTAGAAGCAGAAAGGAAAAAGAGAGGAGTATCGCGCAATACTCTATTTAAGCAACTACATCAAGAGGGAGTTCGCGAAGTAGACTTGTTGGGGGAGCCATCTGGGCGTCCTTTCGATTTCTATGTACTGTACGGAACACCCAAAAGAAAGAAGAGAGTGCCTCGCTCTGAAAAGTATGGGTTACCTCCAAGAATAATGCCCCCTTCAACAGGTTGGATAACTGATGAGGAAGTATTAGAAAAGGGTAAGGAAGAAGTTCAGGAGACAGAGGATCAGCGTGATATACTGCACGTCGACTTATCACAGGGGGATAATTCGACAGAAAACAAGCAAGAGGTAGAAATAGAGGCCATGAAATTGACTAAAAACTTGAGGCCATTATACGTTAAAGCTCTAGTTAACGGCGTCCCAGTGGCAAAAGTGCTTGTCGACAATGGAGTAGCTATAAACACCATTCCATCTAGGATGATGAGAAAGTTCGCAAAGACAGAGGGTGACATGATTCCTACAGAAGTCATCGTCACTAACTTCAATGGAGGAGCAACTTCAGCTAAGGGAGTTATGCCATTAGACATAATTATAGGTACGACTACTAGGACCACTGTCTTCTTTGTAATAGATGGTCCTACTAGTTACAACGTGCTCCTAGGGAGAGATTGGATACAGGGAAGTCGCTGTATACCCTCGTCGCTCCATCAGTGCCTGATCTTTTGGAATGACAAAGGCGAGGCAGAGGTGGTACAGGCCGATCATAGGCCTTTTGTCGCAGAAGCAAACTCGGTGGAAAAGTTCATGTACGAAGGAAACTATGGACCTGTCAGAGTAGTACAAGATGGGAAAGAAACTCAGGTTGTCGCGCAAAGCGAAGAACCATTCTCAGTGGACGTACTCACTGAGATGTTCAAACAGATGAGGCCAAATATAGTGGACCTGGAAGCGCCAGTAATTGGCAAAAGAATAATTAAGGAGTCTTGAATGGACTTTAAGTTACAAAAGCAAAGAATGACTAAATTTTATAATAAGAAAGTTATAGCCAAGTCGTTCAGCCTGGGTGAACTAGTTTGGAAGACGATACTCCCTTTGGATAGCAAAGATCCAAAGTATGGGAAGTGGTCGTCCAATTGGGAAGGACCATACAAAATAAACAGTGTGTTGCCCAATGGGGCGTACCACTTGGAAGATTTAGACGGCACCAAGCGCGTAAGATTCATTAACGACAAATATTTGAAAAAATATGTTCCTTCTTTATGGGAATGTGAACAGATAAAAACATAACCAAACATTTTGAATGATCAAAAGATAATAAGGTCAGAGCGAAAGACGTTCGAATAAAGTTCTTTATTATCAAACGTTCATTACGAGAATACAAAAGATACAAATAATGGATGTGCTACAAAATACAACTAAAGTAAGATGATCTCCCGGTTGATCGTTGAGTAAGCTTCACACCGCCTTCCTAAATGCATCGCTGCAATGGTGGGATTGCCGAGTAAGAGGGTGTACTGGTCTCACCACCTTCCTAAATGCATCGCTGCAATGGCGAGCACAGAGGCTGAGAAGCACTCTCAGCAGGCAAGCTGAGAAGCACTCTCAGCAAGCAAAGTGGCCCACAAGCAGCCCAAAAATTGCCTTCCATCATTGACTCCTTGTGAAGAACAAAGAGACGATGGGAAGAATTTTGCAGGAAAGAACTTCGCTGCTGGCCAGAAAATATTTCCTATACTTCCCATATCAAAGGTGACATCAAGGTAAATAGTAAGGTGGGCGGACTAAACAGTCCATTTTTGGATCAGATGGATTGTCAGAATGCCAAGAAATGGCAGCAAATTGGTTTCGAAGAAGAAAATGAAGAAATGAAGATAGAAGATGAAAAATACGAAGCATTTATGGGGGGTGAAGATGAAGAGACAGAATATGAACAATCACATTTCTGTCTAATAAACGGAATTAAATAGCCCAAAGTCTTGGGAAAAGTGGTGGAAATATCAAAAGGAAATGGACAAGATTCTTAGTGCAAAGCAGTTAAGTGCTTAAAGAATTGATGACTAAAAAATAAACGTTAAATAAATGCACAAGAAGTAAATGTTCATTAATGATGAACAAAGTTACAAAGGGAAAAATCGAATTACAAAAGAAAAAAGACATCGTATGTCTTAATTACAGTCTATCCCATATGGAACGAATTCGTTCCCTAAGTTTTTCCCAATCCTCGTTCTGTCGAGAGGAAGTGATGTTCAATTCAGCCGCGACGTCATCATCATCAACTTCCAACTTCTTGTACTGCTCGATCAAGGACTTAGTTCGCTCAATTCCCTGGGAGGCGTTGCGCTTTTTAGCAGCCATCCTCGCCCTGCAGTCGTCTATTTTAGCTTGAAGTTCCCTCATTTGAGCAGCCAAGTTAAACATCAAAGAGTCTTCAATCATGACTTTGGAAGAAATTTCTTTCAACTCGTCCTCAGCCTTGTTAATCTCCATACGCAAAGACTCTTTCTCAGCTACGGCTCGAAGATATTGAGTACACTTGGCCTTTAGTTCAGCATTCTTGGCCAGCATAGAAAGGACCTCGGAGTGGATAACCTTCAACGTCGCTTTAAAATCGACAGAAAGATTGAGGGACGGAAGCGTCAGTGCTTGCTCCAACTTCGCACTCAATTGCTCAAGTTCATCCTTGTGCCTGGCAGCACTAGCCCTTCCAATATCCATATCCATGAAGGATACGTACTCAAATATCAATTCTTTCAGGAACTTCAAGTCTTCCTCTGAAGAAGCAGCAGGACGATTAGATGGAGCAGGGCGAGACATCTGAACTTGCCCCCAGGAAGCGAACAAATCTTGGATAGAACGCACAATCCTGTCAGCATCCTGCAAAGGAAATTGCCAATATTAAAGATGCTCACTATAACGAACAGAATAGAAATAGAAGTAAAGCAAAGACTACCTCATCAACGATCGTAGAAGATGGAATGCCCTCAACCAAGTCTGCCACCAACGACTCCTCCATTCGTGAGGACTTCCCCTTGTCTGAGTGAGAAGACGTTGCCATAACGGGCGAGCTCATAGGAGTATCTACAAAACTCAAGAGCAACGAATCAGAAACCAATAGCGCGAGCAAAGGTAAGACATCAAAAAACTGAATTACCTTCTGCTTCGATGTTTGGGGGGTTGATGCCCTGGGAAGAAGGTGGCTCATCCATGGGTTGTGATGAGGATTCTGGGACTGAAGATGTCTCTTTTAGCGTAGCCCCCTCATCAACCGGTTTGGATGAAGTAGCCTCAGCAGAAGATGATGGAGCTGGAGTTGTCGATGTCAAAGCCTTTAAAGGAGAGACTGAGCTTTTCTGAGAAATCCAAAAGATCATCAGCACACATAAAAGTTTCAAATGTGGAAAAGTATACTTGTAAGTAAACCAATTTAATTACCGTCCTCCTGACGATAAGAAGGGCATCATCATCATCATCATCATCATCAACATCATCCTCCAGAATGGGAGATGCTGAGGCTGGCCGTTTGCGACTTGGAGCACTCTTGGCCGTAGTAGGCTTGCAGGGAGGGAAGAAGATGGACGAGCAGATTGTTTAGTGCGACGAGAAGAAGAGGGGCTCCGAACAGACAAAGGAGTGACCAAAACAGGAGGAGGAGAATAAATACTCGGTTGGTCTAATGAATGAAAGGCACGATTGGCATCAGTCGCAAATAATCTGCGCTTCACTGATGGCCAGAGTTATTCAAAAAGAGGGTGAATGACGTGGCTAGAATTGAAAGGGGCCAATGAAAAATGACTGGTTAAAAGGAGATTACGAGCATCTATAGCCCCTGCCTCCGCTTTAGTAATGGTATGAAAACGGTCAACTAAGTTTTTTGAATAGCAAGGAGGAACAGGCCAAGTTTGGCCAAAACCAAGCTGGCGAGCAAAAAATTGGGGAGCATAAATCTCTACCCCTGCCTTGGCATTAGTCCCAGTTAGAATATCATGAAATAGCTCCCTCCCGGTTAAAAATTGAATCCAAATGAGCAGGGAGGTGCTCGTGCTATCTTTGGTGGAAGAGGGATGTACATAGTTTGGAGTCAAAAAAGGAGGAAAAGGAAAAAAGGAAGAGATTGAATCCAAAGAATAAAAGAATGAAAAAATGTCCCTTCTGGACATATTTACAGGAGTTATGGGCTCCATGGCTAGCCCGTAACAGCTAGCAGAAGGGCGAGAAATGGATGGAGTACCAAGCGATGGAAAATAGGATCTCAACCACAGTTAAGTAAACCAAAGAGGTCCACTGCCAGTAGGAGATGCGCCATTCTTCAATTGAGCTTGGAGAGAGGCCATGCCTCTATAAAGGGCAGCAAAAAACAAAGAACACAAATTCAAAGGCCTGCCACGCGCTAATTTGTGCGCTATAGGTAAATAACTCAGAGAGGGCTTTATACTTGGAACGCACAAAATATATTTACAAAGCCAAACTAAAAAGAAGGCCACTCGCTCAGTATGGCTAGGCTCAGCACTCGAATGATTGTGGAGGGTCTGCAGGCTTGAATAAGAGTCGGTATAGTTTTTACCAAATTTTGGGGCGCCACTAGAAACTAAGATACCTGGAAAAATGGTATCGCCCAAAGGTAGTAAATTCACCAGGGCCCCAACATCCCTTAATGTAATAGACATGGGGCTAAGATACTAAGGGGACCAAAAACTCAAAGCAATCGAAAAGAGTGCTTAATCAAAATTATGGGGCGAATAGAGACTTCTAACAAATCAGAAATTCTAGCGCTATCAAAAAGTGCCTTAGTAGGACCATAACCCACAAGACAAGCATGCCACCTACGAAAAGCTACATCAGATTTAGGCCAAGTGCGAATACCTCTTTCACGAAGTGGCCCCAACGGTAGAGAGTTCAGGAATGGAGGACCCTGAGTGCAAGGAAACAGCTGACCCACCGCCACCTGTTCAACTGCCTCTGCATTGTTGAAGAAAGGACCCAAGTAGAACTCATTGCGTCCAACATCGGCGGGTGCGAGAAAACTTGGGGTTATGTATGGGTGACTCAGAAGTCTTTGAAAGTCATCAAAACTGAAGGAATCGCTAGCCTGAGATTGTGAAGCAGCCATTTGAGAAGGAATGAAGCTTTTCAGGGTTACGTAGCAGAGAAGTAAAAGGTGAACAGTGAATCGTGAAAGAGACGCAAAAAATATGAGGCGTGATTTGATGGCAGTAAAATGGCGTGTTTGAGGTTTATAAGGGTTTGCAAAACGACGCACTTTTTCAAGTTATAGAAGAAAACAATGATTGAAATTCTTGGGAATTTCGAATATTACTTGAAACACAAAGTGAATATGGCAAAATTTAATAATTATTCTGCCATATTGGGGGATAATTGTTGACACATAAAAATTCAGCCCAAATCGAGCAGCCCAAGGAGTGAAGCCCAATTGGAAGATCCCCAAATCAGACAGCCCAAAGAACGAAGCCCAATCGAACAAATCAAGATGAAGGCTCAAATAAGGAGGCCCAAGAACGCGATAACGCCATCGCCCAAGTTTGCAAGTCGCCCAGAATTTGAGCGAATGGAGTGTCATACAGTCGCCCAGAACTGTTACTCTATTCTCGCCCAAACCTTCAAGTCGCCCAACGTCTTAACAACATAAAGCGTCGTGGTTATCAAGAAGTGCAATCATTAAGGCAGTTATCGAAGCAGCCCTATCACGTTCCACGATTCAAGGAACTCAATCGAAAGCGGTTGAACGAAGAGGAGTAATGGCAGCAGTTAAAAAAGGCAGTTTTTATGACAAGTTGGCCATTACGAAGAAAGTGGGCAGTTATAGGACGATCAAGCAGTTTTTAGAGCGGTTGATCACAAAGAGATCGTCCATGAAGTATAAAAGGGAGAAATGACATAAAAGAAAAGGAGCGAATCCAAAACTCTCAAACAGAGAACATGTAACTTTCATTTCTTTAATTTTTAGACTTAAACATTTTTCTTTCAGTAACTCGTGTGCTTGCGCCCCTTTGAGGCACATTGTCTTTCATTTCCAATTGTAAAGTCATCGCCAATAAAAGAACACTCCTTTTTGGGACTTTGTCTCAAGAGGTTTGTCCCTTATACAATCGTCTGATCCCTTTTAATTGTTAGCGACTAACCCGCGCGAAATAATTACAAATCGAGAATTGGACTTAATTCATAATCAACTTTTTGTTAGCACTAATAGTGAAACACTTTTTTTTCGATTCTTATTTGATACTTTTGTCCATCGATAATGTAACATAATTATTGCGTTTAAAAATTTACCTCATATCACTATATTCAAAAAAGATTAGTTCTTAAATAACATTAAAGCTATACTAAAAATGTTTGGATGTACAATATGATTACGAATTAATAACTTAGCCCTTCGAACCCTTTTATATTATATATGAATAAACCAATAAATTAATGATATTGACGAGACCATTATTTCCAAATCCATTCCTAACCTTTTCAAATCCCCATTTTCTACGGCGTTATTCCTGCCAAACATCATAGAAAAAGTACTTATATAACAATTGTTTAGTCTAGTTCATTTTCTGAAAATTCAAACCACCAAAATATGGAATATAGAAGTTTGGAGGAAGAAATTAAAACTTATAAGGCTGAGAGTTTACAAGGGAAAAAAAATTTGTTCTACGATACCTCATCATGCTCCTCTTTGTCATGCATCATATTTGGATAATCTTTAATTAAATACATATAAGTTTGCATATGAATAAAAAAAACTCGTTTTGAAATAAAGAAGTTTTTGTTGATAAAGTTGAAAATAACTTCTATTCTAAAATAACTAACAAGCACATTAAAATAAGGGATAATTGCAGTAGAAGCCCCAAATCTTTACAATACTAGCAGACTTTTTCCAAACTTTTGATTTGTTGTAACCGTCACCCCTAATATTTCCAAACGTTGCATATGCTGCCCCTTTAGACGATTTTTATCCAAAATTTCGTTAGTTGACCAAAAAATTGATTTTGACCACATTTTAATAGTTTTTAAAAGGACAGAATGATAACTTCACATTAAAATCAAAATTAAAAGAAGGGAAAAAATTTATATTGGTCTTCTTCTCCACCCCCACCCCATCCCACCCCACCCGTTGCTTAAATCGATGGCGACGCAAGAACTCCGCCGTCCATTCAAACGGCCAGCTATCTCAAACCAGTAAAGGCGCCGAGAAATCTCCTTACAATGGTAGGCCCAGAACCGTCGCGACGCTCAACACCAAGCACGCTGTTTAGCCACCATTGTTCTCACCCTTCAACCTGCTTAATATGAACCAGCATAGCCCGACCTCCAACTCCAACCTAAATCGGAACTCAAACCCAAATTGAAAATCGAATCCCAAGAACAGCATTGAGATTTAAGAGACATAGACGATGTTAGACAGGCATCGAGACTGAAAAGGGGTCGAAGCTTGCCAATGGTTCACAAAGCAGCTTATGCTTCCTGAGTGGATGATTGATGTTCCTGAGCGATTAAATACTAATTGGTATGCTTTGGGTTGAAGAATTTTTTTGTAGATCCATGGAATCAGGGTTTGAAAATTGAAAATGTATTGATTGGTATATTTTTTTGGCTCAGACAGTTGATGTATCTTGTTTTTAATGAAGAAGGGGATTGGCTTGTGAACATAGGGGTTGTTCTCAGGCCATTTCCGATATGGATTCTTGGCAAGAATTTGTCTGTCTATGTGAAATCATCTGCCTGTGGATAGTGTGCCTGTCTATGTTAAAGGGGATGGATTTGTGGTGGGTCGGGTGGGGTGGTGGAGAAGACCAATATAATTTTTTTCCTTTTTTTAATTTTGATTTTAATGTGAAGTTACCATTCTGCTCTTTTAAAAACTATTAAAATATGGTCAAAATTAATTTTTTGGTCAATTAACAGAATTTTGGATGAAAATCATTCAAAAGGGCCCCATATGCAATGTTTGAAAAGGTTAGGGGTGATGGTTGCAATAAATCAAAGATTTGGGGAAAGTTTGCTTGTGTTGTAAAGAATTGGGACTTCTGCTGCAATTATCCCTTAAAATAATTAGGTAAAAGTACGTTCACTTGAATGACTAAGTTGTCTCAGACAGTGGCCAATATCAACTATAGAATACGTGTAGGGCTCTGACTTATATGTGCTCATTGTGTTACACTTATCACAAAATTGTGGTAGCAGCCTTGATTTTTATTAAAAAGATTATCATTTTCTGTGGAAAAGTCTATCCCTCTCCCTTATATAAACCCCAAATTCCTCTACACTTAATCCCACAACTTGAAAAATTATTATAAAGTAAAATGAAGACTTTTGTATTGGTTTTGTTGTGTCTATCATCCCTCATGGGTGCATTGGCTCAAGGAGGGGTGGGTTCAATTATAAGCAAATCCATTTTTGATCAAATGTTGAAGCATCGAAATGATAAAAATTGCCCTGCAAATGGATTTTACACTTATGAAGCTTTCATAGCTGCGGCCAACTCCTTTGGAGCTTTCGGAACCACTGGCGATACCGATACTCGAAAACGAGAAGTTGCTGCCTTCTTGGCTCAAACTTCGCATGAGACAACAGGTCACATTTAAATCCTGCATATGCATTTAATTTCATATACACGTTTTGCATGTTTTGTAGGTGGACTAAACATATCAAGTCATTTCTAAATATTGTAACGAACGTACCCTTCGTGTTCGAAACGAGATTTTTTTTTTTTACGAGAAAAGCTTAATAAATTTGTTGGTGGAATTACACAGGAGGATGGTCTTCTGCTCCTGATGGTCCATATGCGTGGGGATATTGCCACAAGCAAGAAGAAGGGAATCCACCGGATTATTGCGTTGCAAACCAGCAGTGGCCATGCGCTCCTGGTAAAAAGTACTTCGGTCGAGGCCCCATTCAAATTTCCTAGTAAGTAATATTGTGTAAAATTTCAAACATGTTTATCATGAAGTACTAGACAACCACTCGACAAAATCTTGATGGTGTTGTTCAATACTGCTTATCAAATATTCTGTAAATATTTTTAGCATCGCTTAGCTGAAAGTATTTAAGCAATACTGATGACACTGTACTCAAAATAATGGGCACATCTTAATACTTTCTTGAATCTTGGATTGCAGCAATTACAACTATGGTCCAGCAGGAAAAGCCATAGGGTCTGATCTACTAAATAACCCAGACGCAGTAGCAAATGACCCAACCATTTCATTCAAAACTGCATTATGGTTTTGGATGACACCACAAACGCCAAAGCCCTCGTGCCACGATGCAATCAGTGGGAGATGGAGACCCTCGGCTGCAGACTCGACTGCCGGTCGGTTACCCGGCTACGGTGTTGTTACCAACATCATTAATGGTGGAATTGAATGTGGTAAAGGTTCCAACCCACAAGTGGAAGATAGGATTGGCTTCTACAAGAGATACTGTGACTTACTTGGAGTTGGCTATGGCCCTAATTTGGACTGCTACAACCAAAGGCCATTTGCTTAAGAAGTTGTGGTTCTTGTATTCACCTATATGTGATGCATCGACAATAAAGCTTAGTGATGAAATAAAGCTCTTAGCAGCTATCATTTATGGATCTGTATAATAAAACATCAATAAAATTATACTTTTAGTCTTTTATGATACATATTGATTTGACTTGTTTTCTTTAAATGATCCCTCGCTATGATTTTATTAAAATAAAAAGGATGCAAGCCTGGTGTAGTGAGCTGTCAGCATACAATGTTGAAGTTTGAGAACAATTACTTGATTCGCCCACAAATATTTTTCGAAGAGAAATATCAGGAAGACCAAAAATATAGTCACGTATAATTTTTTCTTTATTCAACTATAGTCACTTAGAGGAAAAAAATCACATATTTAGTGAATTATTGACCTAACTTTTTTCTCCGTGTTCATCCGGCATAAGGAAAACACTGCAATTATTCATTCCAATTAGATTTTGTCACCATTTATCATCGAAAGAAAATTCTCCACCAGTTTGTTTTCTTATAATTTATAAATTGACACTTCTTTAAATTGTCACGCTTTTTGAAAAATTTCCCAACAAATCTTCCCATTGACAGAAAAAGAGCCGAGAATTTTTCTCTGTTTTGCAACTATTGATGACGATACTTTAGAAAATTAATAAACTTTGACAGTCACAATTTTCAAAATGCGAAATTAATACACTGCATGGACTATAATCTCACAGAATATTAAATTTTAAAAATTTTAAATTGCCTCATGTCAAGCAAACTTGTTGAAAAATTGCAGTATAACCCTAGAGCTTGAATTTTCTATGAGTTCATCATCAATATAATGTATATGTTCTAACACTCTGAAAGACACTTGATCCATTTTTTTGGTTAATCAATTTGATCCTTATTCTGAAAAAATTAAGAAACACAAAGATAAGAAGAGATAGATATAAATAATGGCTATTCGTCCAGGGCCACATCTGCCTTGAACGAAATACCTCTATTTGTGTCCAGTTAATAGCGAACGCCACATGCACCTCTAGGAGTGGCATGGCCATTTCTTTCACATAAATCCTCCAGCATTATAGAAAAATATAACCTAAACTTTGCTAGATACACAATATTCTACTCTTTGTACAAATATCAAAGTGATCAAGAAAATTCTAGGACGTCAAAATTAGGACTAGACTTTAGGTTTTTTTGACCTAAGTCAAACATTAAAAGTTGGGCCCTCAAATCGTAATATGCATATAAATTTTTTTCGTTCATAATAATTTTCTAGAACTTCAAAATTTGGGCTGTCTATATTCTTTTGTTTCTTTTTATCATCATGTAGGCATATGTAAGGAAAAAAAATTCAGCGATGCAAAATCCGACTTGCCTTGGAATGTACAGACGGTTATTTTCCGGAATGAAAATGGAGATGGATGGTCTGAACTTTGAAATTGAAGCTAGGGGTTTCAACTTTCAAATTGAGGAGAAGATGGATTGGAGGGTATTCTTCTCATTGGAAAATGTTGTGTGTACACAGGCTTATACCCCCCTCATATGAAGGAGGACCCACGAATATTTTATTACATGTGGATCCCCCTCCATGTGAGGGGGGTTTAATGCTATGTGTACACTCATTTTCATTTGGTAGATGTTTTTAATTAGATTTGAACTTATGCTGTGTTGGCCAACATTTTCAATTAAAGAAAAAATAACACGATTTTAGGCTTACAAGCTCCTAAATATATTGGACCTGAGGCAACCACCTCTCGACCCTCCTATATGTATGTTTATATATTTTAAAATAAAAATAAAAATAAATTAGTTCATTAACCATTGTCGCCGCGATTTGCAGGCACAATATACTCGGAATACAAATTGTCCAATCAAAAGAATTTCGAATACAAGAGACGCAAGAAGTCAGCTCGTGCACCACTTTGAACGTAGTAACAGGAAACTATTAACTATCTCCAGCTAACTATTGCAATGATGAGACATCGTTCACAATACAAGCATTCGGTGGGGAAGTAAAGTCCCCAAAAAATTTTGGATCCTACAAAGTGAAGAATTTTGTCATTTGTACACTGAATTATATATTTTGGTTGACACTTGTATTGTTCTCAATAATGCATGTGATGAAAAAGCTATTTAAAATTTAATCCGTCCAATTGGATAATATCATCTGACAAAATGTAATCCAAAGGGTAAATGTAGCAAGGTTTTAACCAGTACTGCCAGATGATAACCATATCGGTGTTCAAAGTGAAGCCCTTCTTCAAGTGCCATAGTCTCAGCATCTATAATTGAATAGAGATCATCGTCGAAATATTTCCAAATTTTGACGAGATATTTTACGGCTCCCCACCACTCCAAATATTTCCAAACTGAACAAAGCATGAACATAAGTTTAAATTCCCATCATTGAACTCATGAACCACTTAGTTGAAGACTATAATAGGACTATAGCAGACACATTTATATTTTATTTTTCAAGATGGCACGTCACATGTGCTTAGATTTCAATTTGTACACCATCAAACTGAGTCTGTATCTAAATTGGCCATCAAAACTTTGGATAGAAACTATGCCAGACAAAAAGTGAAAACTATATGGAAAAGTAGAAAGAAATTCGTGTGTGGAATGCGGAAAATTGAGCCTTGATGGCCCATGAATGAGTGACACGAATGGCAGCAATTACGTGTTACGCACTCAACACCACCATTAACTTGGCCAAATAACTTCACATTTATATTTCAATTTTTAGAGTTGAAGAGTCAATTTGAAAGGAAAAAACAAAAAAAATAAAAAATTTATAGGAAATAAAGGGAAAATATGGAGCCCCTAAGGGGCCAATTTTTGATTTGTTCGATTTGACATTCGTGTACTTAGGTTGCATCCGCACACAAGTTCAAGGTTTGAAGTTCTGTTTCGATCCTTAATTTGCATCTTGTACATACATGAAAAAAGTCTCTACACTACACATGATCATACAATCTGTAACCATATATAAAGTAGTCTTTTACCTTTGTAAACTTCCTAAGTGGGACAAGCTTTTTAAGTTTTCCTTCCAAAACAGTAACCTCTTCCAATTCATCACTTTAAATTTCAATTTCTCATTCATCCGAATATCATTTTTGACAAGTAAATATATGATTTTGTTGTTTTATGAAGGAGAACACGAATTAATTTTGATCTTTCAAAATGATCAAACGTGTCCCACTCAAAATTATGTCAAATCTAGCCCCAAAAGCTTGTTTTTTTTCCTCCAACATGAATTGCTACCAGAGAGTAGAATTCGTAATAAAAAATGAAAAGATCCCAAGCTAGCTTAGCCGTAGTTGTTGTTGATCCATCATGAAAGGTATGCAGACACCTGGGCCAAATCTTCCCCTACACTTCGAACTGTATTGACGACTATAGTTTCGACATCAAACCAAAACTATTTAGGATTTTCTTAGAGAGAAGAGGGGACCTAGTCATAATGTGCATCTATATTTAGCCCCTATTTTTCACCGCTAAAAAATCTGATTAAAATTCAAGTCAAAATTAACAATTATTTTTAACTATATATTTTACAAGATTCACAACTTTTGAACCACATATTCTGTAATTTTAATCTCTACCAAACAGAGCTTAATGTACACTCATCATGAAAATTCAATGGACCTACACTTATTCATTGCATCAACATGGACCAAAACCCACAAGGTGTACCAAGCCCAACTATCCAGTTATGATCACAAAACCAATTGGACGTCCAAGCATGGTTAATCCTCAGTCTAGACCATCTTTTTAATAAGATAAAATCCCTATCAACATTCCTTTGTTTTTTCTTTCTATCAAGTGAAACGCAATCACAATAGACCAGAAAGAGACTTTCAGTTTAGTTAAAATTCTGCTGTTCTTGAACAATATTGTTGACATCTAAAGGTATACAGAGACAGAGTAATTAATAAAAAAAAATGCATTTATTTCATTTACATAATTAAATTGTATAAGATTTGGTTGTGATTAACCAACAAAGGAATAAAGAAAGAATGCAAGAAGGAAAATAGAAAAATATAGTTTTTATGGCATCCCTATATATAAAAAACACACCGGTGCCGTGCCTGCAATGCTAAATTTTTTTGTAGTGTCCTTTATATTGAAAGAAATGCCCTCCAAATGTTCAATTAGTGGCCTGGTCCTTTGGGGCTAGATCCAGATGGTAACCTTTCAAGCCAGTAAGACATGGTGAATTTCGCCTTCTCGTACATTGCCGGAAAGGTAGCAAGGTGATTCGAGCCGGATAAATCCTCCGATAAAACTCTTGCTGCCTCGATTCGGACCTCACTAGAGACAGCAACAACGATAAAGAAGATGATCAATAGAGTGCATGCCCTCTTAAATTCCATCGAGACTCGCAAAAATATCTGTTCTTGAACAAAGAAAGAATGCAGAATTTTTGTATTCCCAATTAACTTTGTGGGGGTGGATATGTGAATCTAGCACGGAAATGCAGCATTTATAGGAGATTTGTTGGAATAATGCAACACTTTGAATTGAAAAAATAATTTTACTAAGCAGCATTTGTTGAATCGCAGTAAGGTTACGTGTTGAACAAGGAAACGTTGGAAAAGGTCATTCATGCTCATTGTATGGCATCATCTGATAGGCTGGTGTTATGGCGGGAATTACGAATTTGTCAACATAGGGTATGGAATTCCGTAAGTGACCTTGTCAACTACGTTTCCGCAATTTGATTGGAGGCTATATTCGGTCAAGGGTAAATTGGGTAGTATGGATAAAATTATTTGACTCATAAAATTATGTAAGTCTCACGTTTGAATTTTTGGATTGACTGGATGCATCAAGTACTTTGTGTTGAATAGACTGCCATTTAGAATGGGAATTTTGTTACATGAGAAGCTCCACATAGACTCGCCATAAGAGTTTTAGGCCATGGTTGATTTGCCGTTTTCGGCCCATTTTCCATTTTTCGTTTTTCAAAACGCGAAAAACACTTTTGGTCCTTCGTTTTCGGAAACGCATTTTCGAAAATGAGTTAAAATTTATAACTGAAAACGCAAAACGACTTTTTATCGTTTTCAGCGTTTTCAGTTATAAATGTCGAAAACGCTCAAAATGCGGAAAACGGGCCGTTTTGGAGAAAACTAAAAATCATTTTGAAAATGAAAATGGAAACCAACCGCACCCTTAATTACTATATTACCCTTCATTATTTATGTATTTGGTTCAACAGCTTGAACGTAGACTTTGAAAGGGTTTCTCATTCAAATGCTTTCATCATCTGATTCTGCAACTCCTGAATGTGTTTCGTTCTTTTTTATAGAAATCACTGATGACGTATTTGTTAATATTAAATAAAAATTGTAAAATCAAGAACGAAATCTAAATTCGTATACTAAACAAAGTCTATTTTGCATTTTTTAAAAGGATTGATAATTCATTGAAATTCTTGAGAAATTACATACGAACAACATAAATGTCATATATTTTGACTCAAATTAAAAGGAAAAGAAAGAAAATTGTGGGAAAATAATATTTTACCAATTTTGAGGGACTAGAGTATAATGAAATCATGTACAATGGCATAAATTTGAAGACTTGTGGAAAATTAGTGTACACAGTGACCATAAATTCCGCAGCCAAGTTTTTGGAAGATTGAAAACACGCGGAAAAAGTATAGCTTCTTTCATATTGTAGATCGCGTGTGTTGAATATTCCACTCTACATAAATTGAGAATCTAATTTTCATTTAATTAAAATTAACTTTAATCGTATAACCCTAGAGTTTGACCTTTCTACGAGTTCATCATTCATGTATGCTATATGCTCTAAATCTTCGGAAGACGATCCAATTTTTTGGTTGGTGCAAATGATCCTTAATAAAAAAATATTAAGGGGGGGGGGGGGGAGAGAGAGAGAGAGAGAGAGAGAGAGAGAGAGAGAGAGAGAGAGAGAGAGAATGGATGATCAAAGACAAAAATGTTTCTAATTAATTAAAAATTATTACAGCCACATATAATATTTCTTTCAAATGAAAATATAACCTAAACTTTGGTGCTCAAAATATTTCCAAACTGGCTTTACTCACAAGTGAACAAAGCATGAACATAAGTTTCAACTCTCGTTGGCATTGCAAATTGGACTCAACAACCACTCAGTTAATTAAAAAAAAGTTGAACCCCAACTTTGAAAGTCCTCACCGTCCCATTTCTAGAGCTTTGTGAGGGAGGTAAATCGCGGGATGTATCCCAACAGGTCAGGGAACAAGAGCTGACTGTACACTGCGCCTACAAAGAGTTCAATTCCATGTTTCAGGAATCGAACCCCCACACTGCGACTGTCAGTAAGGCGTGAGATAACCTCACTTCTGTCCTTTACATCATTGGGCTATGTCTCGAGAGACTAGTTAATTATTATTATAGAACTATGGCAGACATATTTATCATTTTAAATTTTATTTTTTCAAGATGCCGTGTCACATGTACTAGATTTTAATGGTTAAAACTAACTTCATATGGTCTAGTTTGATTTGATTTCCAAGAAAATTAGACCATGTTCACCCCTATTTACTTATTTGTAAACAAATAAGCTATTTTTAGTATTTGCAAAAATTATAATTTTATTTTATTTAAAAATTGTTCAAGTCATTTCTTTTAATTTGTAGCAGTACAGCTATTCAAAACATGGAAAAAATTTTCTAAGTAATAAGAGAACAAGGAAAAATTGTAATAAAATTTCATTAAACGGAAAGTATAAAAATATAATACAAAAAAAGGGTAAAATAGGAATTCCATAATTAATATTGGTTGACAAGGAAACTTATTGATGAAAAAAAATAAAATTTAAACATGAAGAGATGATTCTGTAACTTTTGAAAAGGCATAAAATGTTTCTATAACATTCAATTATAGCTTTAGAAACATGCTCAACTCACAGTGGTTAGGATAGCAATTGCCCATATGGCGTAATCACATTAGTAGTAAAGCCATATTTTTTTCTAACTTTTCAAGCGAAAAAAGGTTTGGCTTGTTGATTTGATAACGCCATATCGACAAATGGACATTATGCCCTTTTTTGGATTCCATTAAAATGTAATTTTGGTAAAGATGTATTTTAGAATCATTTTTTTTATTTACGTGTAATATTATTTTACGTGAGAATGTGTTAGAAAATGATTTCTGAAAAAATATGAGTTCTTGAAATAATGGGAGCCAAACATAGACTATAAGTTTGTTTGGGAGTGATTTTGAAAATTGATTTTTTGACTGTTACGAGAAAAGTGGGGTCTACCTGTGAGAGAAGAAGTCAAGTATGACGGTTGGAATAATGAAGTAACGGTCAAAAAATCAATTTTTTGGATGAAAAAATCGGGCTCAAATAGGCTCTATATCGGACAGGTGGGGATGTGATGTGATAATTTCTATATAACTTGACTTTTGTAATTCGCTCTTTGAACCATTAGGAGAAAGTATATTTTTGTTTGTGAACAAACCATCCCATATGAACGTATGTGCTTCGTGCTGACAACTTGGTTACCATTATGGTTTCTTGTCCCTTCCATAAATTTTGCATGTACACGTGGAAAATGAAGAGATTTTAATCGTGCACTCAATATCTTATGGTTACGTGTTTTGAATATTTAAGCCTTTGTTTGTCCCAATTTTTAAAATTAAATTTTTTTTTTTACAAATTCAATTTTACAAATATATTTTATGGGATTCATAAATTTTATTAACTTTTCAACCTCACATTTTAAGCTTTTATCAAAATCTACTAAAAAATCTGATTTTTTTTCGTAATGAAAATGTGGGATATTTAACTATTTGAATAACTCTATGCATCTTCAAGGAGAAAAATTTATGTAACAAATAAAAGTAAAAGAAACTTACAATAAAACTAAAAACTAATTAGCCTTGGATTCGTAAATTTGGAGATGGTTTAAAAAGAGGAAAAGTAGTCGATTTCACAAACGTGCGAATAATTATGAGTAGTAATAATAAACGTACAACTTGAAATTGATGATTGATTTTGATCGAATTTATAAATTATTTATAAACTGGTATTAAAATGGAGGCTAAAATTCACATGGTCTCATCCTTGTTTATAGTCATAATACATCAGATAAGATACTTTTGATTTTCTGGATCTTCCTACTCGAAATCACTACTTGAAGCAGATTACAATAGTTGATTATCCAAAGCATGCTTCACGAGGAATGTCCATTTGAAACGTAGAAGGACGAATTGCTATTAGAGAGTTGAATTCATAATTAAAAAACTAAAAAAAAAAACACCCTAGCTAGCTAGCCAATCTCTCCTATGCGTTGTTAGAATTTCTAGATTCAATCGTGGTACGCACATCGAAATAGAACATAAATATATATAAAAAGCTATAAAGTATTACCTCTTCATAATGCGTACAAATGGCAAAGTGTCGCTGATTCGTCACGAAAGGTATGCACACACCTAGGCCAGATCTTCCCCTATAGTACTCTCCAAACTATAGTGACGACTTAGTTGGGACGTCAAGCCAAAACTATTTAGGATTTTCTCTTAGAGGAGATGGAACGTAATCATAACCTACATCGTATACTGTCATGAAAGCTTAATGGGCCTACACTTATTCATTGCATCGACACGAAAAAAAATTCCAATAATTCGGGATTGGAGGCGAAAACTGGAAATTTTGCCCTTCTTAAACAATATAGTCGACATCTACAGTGAAACCATGCACTAATTGTAACATATATAGGAGACAGAGTAATTAATAAAAAATAGAATTTATTTCATTTACGTATTTAAATTGTATAAAACTTTGTAATTAACCAACAAAGGAATAAAGAAAGAATGCAAGAAGAAAAATAGAAAATAAAGTGTTTTTACGGCTTCCCTACATAGCACACACTGGTGCCACATTGCTACATTTTCTTGTAGTATCCTTCCTTCTATATTGAAAGAAATGCCCTCCAATGTTCAATTAATGGCCTGGTCCTTTGGGGCTAGGTCCAGATGGTAACCTTTCAAGCCAGTAAGACATGGTGAATTTCGCATTCTCGTACATTGCTGGAAAGGTAGCGAGGTGATTTGATCCAGATATATCCTCTGATAAAACTCTTGCTGCTTCGACTCGAACCTCATTAGCAACAGAAACAACGATAAAGAGGATGATCAATAAAGTGCATGCCCTCCTAAATTCCATTGAGACTCGCAAATATATCTGTTTTTGAACAAAGAAAGAATGCAGAATTTCTGTATTCCCAATTAACTTTGTTGGGTGGATATGTGAATCTAGCATGGAAAGACAGCATTTATAGGAGATTTGTTGGACTAAATGCAATACTTTGAATTGAAAAAATAATTTTTCTAAGTAGCATTTGTTGAATGGCACTAAGGTTACGTGTTGATTAAGGAAATATTGGAAAAGGTCATGCTTGCTGATTGTATGGCATAATCTGAGCGGCTGGTGTTATGACGGGCATTACGAATTTGTCAACATAGGATATGAAATTCCGAAAGTGGCCCTGTCAACTTTGTTTCTGCAATTTGATTGGAGGCTATATTTGGTCTTTACGTAATTTTTCGGTTGACTGAATGCATCAAAGTACTTCGTGTTGAATAGACTGCCTTTTACAAAAAAGAAAATGAGTAATGTTATTCATAGTCACTCACAGCGATTGTTGTTCTATGTGACGTTTTACATGACGGTTTGTGATTTGATGTATTAATGTAATTGTATTTTCTTATTTCATATATCAAATCAATAACTCTCACATGTATGTTATGTAGGACGACTGCGACAATGAGTGATTGTAAATAGCATTATTCAAATGAAATTTGTTACATGAGAAGCCAGACAGAGGCTGCCTAAGAGTTTTAAATTACTATATTACCCTTCATTATTTATATATTTTGTTGATCAACAGCTTGAACGTAGACTTTCATTCAAATGCTTTCATCATCTGATTATAGTATTTAATGCAACTCCTAAATGTCTTTCTTTCTTTTTTATAAAAACCAGTGACTTATTTGGTAGTATTCAATAAAAACTAGGGTTGGCAACGATTCGATTCGGTCAAAATCACCATCGAACTATCAATTTTTTGATCATACCATAATCGCACCATAACCACGTAAGTTGGTTCGGTTTGAGCGGTTAGTAACCACGAAAATACATTATTTTTTATAAGTTTAGTTGTCAAATTGGAAAAAAAATAATTTACGAAAAAAATCTATAAAAGCAAAACGCAATATTAGGCCAATTTAACAAATAATATCCTAAATAAAAATGCAAACAATATTCCAATTTCCAAATGCAAAATCCAAAATAAACTAACAATATCCATATATGTTCAATATTTGTGTCATAGGGTGTAGGGTTACTGAGTTAGGTTAGTTGGGTTTAGCGGGTCGTTAATGGGCCAGAATTTTGGATTGGACAGAATCATTGAAAGAATAATGGAAAGTCCAATTACCCAATTAATTTTTTTTAATGGATAATCAGTTCGGGGCGGGACGACGTCATAAATACCACACCTGTCTTGCCTCGAACTGGGACATTAAAATCAAATATCATATTCACCCAATTACGCTATCGTTTCCGTTTTTTGAACCATTTGGTTTGATTAACTACGATTTTCGATTTTGACGGTTCAAATTGCCATTTCTAATAAAAACGGTTACATCAAGAACGAAATCCAAATTCGTATGTTAAACAAAGTTTATTTTGCATTTGTTCAAAAGGATTGACTATTTATTTAAACTGTTGAGAATTTACATATGAACAACATAACTGTCATGTTTTTTGACCCAAATTCCAAGGAAAAGAAAGAAAGTAGTGGGGAAATAATATTTTACCAATTTTAAGGGATTAGAGTATAATGAAATCATGTACGATGGCATAAACATGAAGACTAATGGAAAATTAGTGTACACAATGACAATAAATTCCGCAGCCAAGTTTTCGAAAGATTGAAAATATGTGCCACAAGGAAAAAGAAAAATGATGGAGGTCTAAGACGCGAATCACATGTGTTGAATATTCTAATTTTGTGTGATGAAAATGATGCAGACAAAAAGACTATTGAATGCTCTCACCCGAAAGCACTTCACACTGTGTTTCTGTTATTATAGTGGCCATACTTGGTTTATTTTTTCTAATATTATTATTTTGGATTGTTTGTCACCATCCTTATTCATATGCGATGGCATAAATGTAATTCCAGAAGAGATGGATTTGGATGTCTAGTTGGCAGTATTATTGGATGATGGAGTGAGTCTAGGATTGTGCTTCTTTAGAGTGAGGCTTAGATTTCAATCTTGGCAGCACTAACTTTCAGATTTTTAACCCCTAATCTCTCTATCCTCTTCTCTGTGTTAAGAATTAACATACATATCAGCATCCAGCTATTCACATAATCACCAGTTACTCATTCTTGCTGTCACATTTCTGTTTCACCCACAAAAATTCTGTTGTAGATAGATTCCCAACATCTTCCGTAATTCAATGATCTAACTACAGCTGTACACTCTAGAATATTCTACATATACTTTGTAATATCTATAAATAATTATCTAGCTGAAGCTATACAAGATACATAAAATTTCCTTCAACATTCATTTTATTTCCAACTTGGTATCAGAGTTTCATATACACTTTTAGGTTCTGATGGTTCAGGATTGTATTCAATTGATTTCCCCAAATAAATCTTAGGTTTAAACACTCCAGCCTTTCTCCCAGTAGTCATAGGATGCTGCACCTGATTACTTGCTCTTTGTTTATGTCTCTGTCTTAGCTCATTAATGATTGGTTGCTATGGTTGATTCCTTGCATTGAAGCAATGATGCTGCTTGAGGCTAATATGGGAAAAGAGTTGAGATTGATATTTTGTGGTGTGTTACTGGCGTTGGAAACCTTAATGGAGGTGACAGACTTGCATGTAGGGATGTCAACGAGTAAAGCCTAAAATTCTAGGCCCGAGCTCGGCTTGGTTGAAATAGTTGAGCCTTTTTACGAGCTCGAGCCGGCCTTTTTCGGGCTGAGCCATGCAGGCTCTTTTTTCTACCAATTTTAGAATTCTACCTTGTTACCTCTTTTTCTTTTTCTTTTTCTTTTTTTTTTAAAATAAAAGCTCATGGGTTGGCTCGGGCTCGGCCCGTGTCCCCAAAATGGGGCTCTATTGCTCCAAGCCATGAGCTGGGTCGACTCGGGCTTTTTTCGAGTCGGGTCGCGGGCCGCCCGAGCCTTTTTGACACCCTTACTTGTATGTTAAGTATGTGGTAAGATTGGACATAAGGCTAACATTTGGAATTTCAGATATGATGAGTGGTGCACATAGGGATGTAAATGAGTCGGGCCGAGCTGGCTCGCGAGCCTAAAGTTTCGGCTCGGGCTCGGCCCGATTAAAATGACTAAGCTTTTTTGCCGGCTCAAGCTGGGCCAAGCAAAAGCTCGATAAAAAAAAATAGGCTCGGCCCGAGCTTTTGCTCGGGCTTTTTTTTCGGGTCGAGCCGGACAGGCTCGTTTTCTCCCCCCCTTTTTTTCCCAAAAAGGCAGCAAAGGTAGCCTCAAATTTTAAGTTTTTTTTAAAAAAAAAAGTTCGCGAGCTCACGGGTCGGCTCGGGCTTTTCTTGAACCGAGTCACGGGCGACCCCAGCCGACGAGCCCGATTGCCATCTCTAGGTACACATGAATACCACTAAATCAGAGAAACAACTATAGCCCTTTACCAACAGCCTTTGTGGCATCCCCTAGCACTGTGAATGATCCAGCTTGGTTTGCTGATACAGGAGCCAGTAATCATATCACTACTGCGAAGAGAAACATAGCTTCAGTCAACGAATATACTGGTAAGGAGAAAATAATGGTTGGTAATGGAAACAAGTTATATATTTCGCACTTTGGCATCACACACATCCCAACTTTGAATGATAAATCACTTGTGCTAAATAAACTGCTGCATGTACCTGGGATCAAGAAAAATCTTATCAGTGTATCACAGTTAACATCTGATAATCAAGTTTATATGGAGTTTCATTCTAATTGCTGTTTTATTAAGGACAAGCTAACGAGGGAAATAGTTCTATAAGGGAAGCTTAAGGAAGGGTTGTATCAACTGGAATTTCCTTGCCAAAACACTAAGTATCACTCTCAGAAGTCAGTTTC
>NC_036247.1:13435275-13438950 GCF_002742605.1 Olea europaea var. sylvestris | reverse complement strand
TGTTCATTCATGTTATAAGACCCACAGGAAACCAGCGAATCGAGACCAGTTCCGGTCCGGCTGACTTATTTATAGCAATGTGCAATTAACCCATCCTTAACCCATTGAACCGCCCATTTTCTGGAAAATCGCCAGACCAGTTATTAGTGAACCAGCCGGGCTAAAAATCCTGTATACAAAGCCCCAAATTTTACCCTCTCTCACGGAAACACCGTGAAATTTTGGAAACCTTCAGGATTTAGCCGTCTCTTGCAATTCCCCAAGAATCCAACACTTCGATTTCAAGTGGTATTAGATATAAGAAGAACATGTAAGCCTAAAGTTTAGGTTTTTTAGGGTGAATTTCAAATTTTCTCCATTAAAATATGTGAGAAGAAGATTTTTTATTTTTTTGTTATGTTTTGTTCTGGTTGCTTTCGCCTTTTCCTTTTGCAAATTTGATTTCATATTTCACCACAATTTCTTTTCCTTGTTTTAACTGTCACTCTGTTGTATATGATATACAATGATTATGTTTTTAATTTATTTGCATGGAAGAATTCGGAATCATTTTTTTTTGTTTGCTTAAATTTTTTGTGACTGAAACTTCTTTTGTAGTTGATTCAGCAATTTACTTTTGCCACTGCAATCTGTACATTATATCTTCGAATAATAAAGTTGCAACAGTCTGAGTTGAAATGGCCTGGCGATTTGCCTATTGTTGCATGTAGCATTACTAATTACTGGCAATTTGCCTGATATTGCTATTGAAATGACATTGCAGTATAGAACTAAAACTTTAGCTAATCTACCATAAACATTGCTGAATGGGAACTATTTGGTCCACCGAAAATGTTAGAGGCTTTTGGTTAAATGTTCAAAGCACTGGATGGGGTTCTGAAACACTTGTAATGTAATGAAATGGACAAGAAGCATTGCAAGGTAACACTCTTCTAAGTACTGCAGCTATTTCTTCAACTCTGGGATTAGAGGAAATTATACTTTGGCACTTACGGTTGAGAGACACGAGTGAATATGTAGAGCAGTCTGGTTATCACACTTAAGGTAAAGTAAAAATCCAAATGGAGTGGCAAGTACCTTCCTCTATGAACAAGAAATAAGCTTTATTTATTAGATTTCTCCAAAATGCTTGAACATTGAGTAAATTACATATTTACATCACAGATTGATTTCAAATCATTTTTTTCAATTTCTTCAATTCTAAAGTCTTGACCTAAATCCATATGTTTTGAGCTCAACATAAGTCAAATTTTCTAATCCTAATGTTAAGGAGAAAAGCAGTCTAAAAAGTTAGAGATTACTTAATTACTTACACTGGAGATTCAGCAGAAACCTTGGCCTGTTGCTTTTGTTCACCTAACCCCCAGTTATATATTGATATGAAGTTATTAATACAACATACAACCATTGATGATATTAGAGAAGGGAGGTTGGGCACTGAGAATTTTTAGCATTGCCACAAGAAGAATTTTCTTCTCATCTATATGAAGCATAAGGTTTAAGAGACTTTCCTCTCTTGAAAGTTTGGCCAACTGAGCATTTTTAGCACTGTTTTCTCTGTAATAAAGAAATGAAAAAAAATAAAAATAGAGACTGCTCCAATATCTATGCCAAGACCCCAGGTACTTGATATAACAGGTAAGTAAAATTTAAAACTTATACATTGACTAAACCAGTGACTAATTATGATTAATCTTTTGTTTTGATTTATTTGCAGTCACAGTGAAAAGTGTATATTTGTTTTTGTCTAAAAAGAAATGTGTATTTATAGTCAATGGCTTTGTAAGGGTTTGTGTTACCTCTATTGCTTTTTGGTCACAATCAAAATTTCACTTCTATCCAGTTGATTAGACAAGGTCGTTTTCTCTCCCCCCCCCGGGGAACGTAGCTGAGTTTGACCTCCCAAATTGATAATTATCTGTTATTTGTTATGATTTTTCATAGAAATTAAATTTTTAATTACTGCACAGATTTGGTCGATGGAGAGAAGAGATAAAACCGTGACATTTATTTTCTGCTTTTGTGCAGCATATTGAAACATTGTTTTTATTACAAATATCTTCTTTTCTACTTGGCCAAACCTTCTTTGGCTCTTCTGACTTCCAGGCTCCAGCTGCAGTGTTTGAGGACTGAGGTAAATTGTTTAGGGTGCATTTGGTTTACGTTTGTGTTTTCAATTTTGAATTCATTTTTAGTTTTATGTTTGGAGGGACTATTTTCGAATTATAGAAAACGTGTTTAGTTTGTTATTTTGAAAAACGGTTTATCAAAACAGAAAACTAAAAAATTTGTTTAGTTTGAAATTTTTAGAAATTGTTTTATGACAATAATTCAATTAATTTGATTATTTAGTAAAATATAATAATTTTATGCTAATATATTACCAAATAATATATATTTTAAACTTGATGAATTTAATATTTTTCTTGCTACAAAAATTAAATAATAAATAATAAATGTTTAGAGATTGTTTTATGACATTTATTCAATTAATTTGATTATTTTGAGCATCCCCTGGATAAAAAAGGAAAAAAAAAGAAAAGAAAAGAAAATGATGTGTTTTGAGCGTTTTGAGTTTTTTAACTGAAAACACTCAAAATGGAAAAAATTGTTTTGAGTTTTCAGTTATAAATTTTTCCTTGTTTTCGGAAATGTATTTCTAGAAACGAGTAACCAAACAAGTTTTGGATATTTTTGAAAACTAAAATCAGAAAACGGAAAACCAAACGAGTTCTTAGTTTTTTGCAACAATTTTTAATAAGTAATTACAACGTGTCTTTAGGTTTTGTTACAATTAATGTTTCTTTACAATTAACAATGTGTATTTTATTCTTTTGAGTTTTATTTATTTATTTGCTGAAATATGATTTGATTTAACTGGGTTTTCTGAAATTTGAGTTATTACCTTGGACTTTGAGTTCAAAACTAGGCCAATTTATATTATTTGTGAGATTTATGCTGGGAAATATCTTCCAGCACTTGGATATTAAATTTTAGGAAAATGATATATGTACACAATGAATTACACTCCCTCACATAAAGGGGTTTTACGAATATTTTATTGTATGTGGGTCCCTTCCATGTGATAATTCCTAAATTTCAAAGCAGAATGGCAAGTTGTCTACAGAAAAGGGGTGAATTTGGGTGGTGTTGCCGGGGGCGGAGCCCAATGAAGTCAAGTGCAGGCACAGGCTCGCACTGAACTTATGGGCGGCTCATCACAAAGCCCAACTGTTTTTTATAACTTTCCAAATGCCCAGGCCTAGCCAAGAAGTGAAGTCCATTACCTAGCCCAATAACATGATTATGATTCATTCAAGTTTCAACCTATTCCAATTTTGATCCATTCCCCAACTCAACCGGTTACCCATTCCATCCACTCCGCCTCTGCCGGCACTGTCTTCACCTTCTCATCCCCTGCTTTCTGACCGTCCCCGTTTGTTCGAGCCCCAGACGGCTAGACCATAGACGCACATACGGGTTACGGCAACAACAGCAGACGCCCGCGATTCTTCAGCAGCAGTCAGCGATTCTAAAGTTCAATCCTGATATAAAAAAGGGTTGGGCTTTTTTTTCTTTTAATCTTTTATTGAGCTTTATTTTGAACTTACACTTCGATTCTCTGTATTTTTCTTAAATTATATGTTTTTATTTGTGTCTGTAGTTTTGTTGAAA
>NC_036247.1:13364258-13431349 GCF_002742605.1 Olea europaea var. sylvestris | reverse complement strand
TTTTATATTTCTTGTAATTTTTTCTAGCCTTGTAAATATTTTGTTCGATTGCATGCTTGCCTTTGGTACTCTGGAAAAGCAAATTTTGATTGAACCCATATTTACTCAATGGATACAGGAAAACTTAATATGGGTTCGGTGAATTCTTACTGCTTAGCTTTCAATTCGCCTCTAACCATGAAATGTGAATAAGCTGTCCTCATACAGTATTCCGAGTCATAATAGGTAGATTTATTTTGAAGAATACTATTTATTTGACTTTACCCTCTCTTTCTTTGTCTTTTTTAGCCAAATTGAAGTGGTGCACCTATGTTACTACTGTCAGATTTCAATGTCCTAAAATTGGACGACTCCCTCTTTTTTCCAATCTAGTTCCTTGCGAACCCTAGTTAGATTAGGCATGCTACACTTTACTGTTCTTGGGAGAACCCAAGTGAGTCTCTTTCAGATCCAGGAATCGTGCCTCTCGTGCTTTCAAGATATTTTTTGTTCTAGCAATCTCTAAATTCCATGCTTGTACTTGGGTCGGGCCGTGATGGCTTTAAAAGATTTCTTACTTGACAAAAATATAAACTTATCAAAAAAAAAAAATCAGTCAACTTAGAAATAGAATACTAATTATTTTCGTATCAACAACAACAATAACAAAGTGAACCTTAATAAAAATGGGGTTGATTACATGGATTCTATTTCGCCACTTTGTGCAGTTCATTTTAATGTTACATCTACCCAAAAATACATCGAAATCAAATCTTTGCAACCACATTAGGCCATGTTAATTTTGTAATTTGGATGCATTTGTTTTTGGAAAACAGGAAATGATTTGTTAACCATTTGTTTCCTATTTAATTCACTATTATCTCAATAGCAATTATAGATTTCAGTCTTCATGCAGCTTAACATTATTGACCTTCTAAATCTCTTTCTTTGATCGATATTCAGTTTCATCATATTATTCTTGTCCCCTTTAAAAAAAATTCTTGATTTTTCATTTTCATGATTGAATGGTGAAAAAAATTTCTTTGCAAATTCATATCTTTGCATCGCTAAAAATTACTTTAGATTTCCATAGAGAACATTTTATCCATAGATTCACCTTTAATATATAATTGTTATAATCATTCTGGAATTTGGTAGACATCTTTAATTTCAGTTCATAGACTGAGTATGTAGAATTGCCCTAAAGTACCACCCACTTCCCTCGTCCTTGAGGAACACTTTGATAAGCGACGTCTATTTTTATGTTGTTTCCTCTATCTTTTCTATGAAACTTAACTCTGTAGAAAGTGAAGCAAATTTTAGGTACCTTCAGAAGTTTAGAAAAGCGCATCTTTCATTTATCATTATCTTGTCGTTGGAAGAAATGGAACAATTTAGAAGTATATCTGATTTTTTCCTGACTTTGATTCCATTATAGTAGAACGAGTGTGGCCTTAAAGGTTTAAAGTTTCTTATAACTTTACTCTTTTAGTTTTTGGAAAATCGTATGAACACAAGATATTGGAAGTAAAGGGGAAAGATTATATCAATCTTATCACAGTATTTGACATAGTTGAAGTACTGAAAGATAGAAGGTACTTCATGAGGACTTCGAGTAACCACAGCTTCACTATCAAAAGGATAGTGGATCTTATATCTTTATGATGTTCAGAGTATCTGCTCCAGCAGTTGAGCATGCTTACTGCTGGACCTTGTTGATGAGTTTTATATGACTTTTAGGTGGCGGCAGATTGGAAGATCTGAACGCTTGTATTCTGCAATGCCTTGAATTGTTTACACTTGACATTCATACAGATTCCTAAGAAAGTAAATTGGGAAAAATTCATATCTCGAGACTCGGATCAGTGGAAATGGCAGACAGCTGTATGTGAATTGTTTGATGAGCGTCCGATATGGGTCAAAGATTCATTGGCTGAACGTTTGCTCGACAGAGGCCTGACTTTCAAATCTGATATGCTTCGGAGGTAGTCTTTGTGTTCACTGCATTGTTATATAACTAATGTTGCATAGATAGTATGTGATGAAATAAAGATTTGTAAAGAAGGTGGTCTTTCTCTTTTTTTATGTTAATCCATTTAACTTATTGCAGGCTTCTTTTCAGAGCAGCTTATTACTTCTCTAATGGGCCATTCCTTAGGTTCTGGATCAGAAAAGGATATGATCCTCGCAAGGACCCTGAATCTCGCATGTTAGTGTACCAACCAAATATACTATCTCATCTTTAACTTCATTGCAAGTTCCATATTTTAGGTGTGTGCACAGTTAGAGGTGCTTGACTGAAATAAGTTTGGCTTGGTACTTGGGAACAAACTAGCAGCAGCAGGCTCATCTTTTATGAGTTTATTTTATATTTTTCTTTGACACCACCCCTCACCTGAGTGTAGGGGAGGCATTAGGTTGGTTGTGAGAACATTGACAATTACAGACTCCAAACCTTTTTTTTTGATATGGCCTTGCTTTGTCTGGAGAAATCCACCCATCACAACAAAAAGCCGGTGACTATTTGACCATGGAGGAAGAGGTCATCACATGAAATGAACAGGATGACTCTGGTCTCTTGATTATGTATCTTCTAAAACATTTCTTTTGTGAATTCAGTTTCTTCATAATCGTAAGGGAATTAATGAAGTGGAAAGTTTGCTAAGTGCCTCAATCCTAAAACACTCCTCACTAATATTTTTGTTGTGATTATGATGTACCCAAAAGCTATAGCTGATGGGGGAAGTGCAATCCACTATATACTACGAGAACCAGGCCGAGGAATCCACCTCAAGCCCACTCCATTTGGGTGACACTTCAAAAGACACCTTACAAAGGCACAATTTGGCCATTTTCAAATAGCGACAGCACGTCCACTCGCATTTTAAGCATGCTCATGTATTACACACCCACTCCATAATAATGCTCCAGCATTGACTTGAACAAGGGATGTCTAGCTCTGATATCAACTGATATCGAGAGATGTGGTTACTTTGCTCGAAAGCTATAGATGTTGGGGAAGGTGCAATTAACACTATATCACCCAAAACGAAGCCCGGTAATCCACCCTGATCCACTCTGTTTGGGTTTCACTTCAAAGGACACCAAATGAATGTACTAGTGGGCGATTCCCAAATAGCAACAATAGACGCATCCCATTTCAAGCATGCTCCTGCATGAAATTAGGCAAAACAATTAGCCCAATCCCATTTTTTCTTGCAGTTCACTTCTGCTAAGGAATCTGGTTGAGGCTGTTTCTGATATTTGGGGGTTTGTTGTCCTCTGAATTTTTGTCCAATATATGCCTATAAAGTTCAGATATTCTGGAGTTAGGAAAGAGGTGAGAATTCTATGACTATGTTATAATGGCTGTAATATGGTTTATATGGCTTCAGGAATGCTAAATCTTTCACGATCATTCCTCTAATGTTTCACCATTTTGAGGACAAAATGGTGTGTTCATCTTCCTTGTCACCTAAGCAGCAGGCCTGTCTGCCTGCCTGCTGTTTTGGCTTCTTCACATCTACAACCGGTTGGAAAAATATACTCCTTTAGTTTTGTTTTCCCTTACATGCATTTGACTACTCCTTGTCCTCTACCTTTTCATCTCCATAACTTAAATTCTTTGTTTCACAAAAAATAAAAAAATAATAAATAATTAAAAAAAAATTGTAAATAAAGAAACAAACATCCAGATTGATTTATTAAAAGACCGATTTTATGGTTGTGATGGCAGAGATTTTTTATGATTTTTACCCCTCTAGATACTGCCTCTTCTATTCCAAATTGAGAGTTGTGAATGTGATTTAGGTAAAAGTTGGAAAAATTGTGTTCATATAGTTCCATGTACCTTTCTGAAGATCATTTGAATGCGAGAAAGAGGACATTTAGTTGGAAATGAGAATAGAAGAAAAATGAATCCACTCAGTTTGGGACCATGGGAGTGCTAAGCCTTGTTATCCATTGCAAATAAAAATAAAATATACGAAACTCTTTAACTAGAATTTCTTTCTTTGAATATGTTTGTACTAGAAAAAGTAATAGTTGTACTGATGTTAAGAGGATATTAATGTTTAGACTTTATTTCATCTCAATGTAATAGGTAGTTGTTGTCTTATTACAGTGGGTGATAGTTATGTTACATATTATGAACTCTTTTAATTGAATGGTATTCTTCCTTGACCAAAATGTTTAGTATATTGCAATTGACCTATTCTAAACTTCTGTGCTTTATTGGAATAGATATCAAAGGACTGATTTTCGGGTACCACCATCCCTACGAAGCCATGATGATGCTAATGTTGCATCTGAGTAAGTACTTACACAAATTCGTACCTTGTAGATATATTAGGTTGTCTCAAATATAGCAGCAAAATAAGCCAAGAATCACAATATCTACTTCTCCTTTCGTGGGTTATTAAGTTGAAATCAAACAATGGCCGACCTTGGTGCACTAAATATTTAAGTTTATTTTTGATTACCATAGTACATCTCATACTTATTGTCAGGAACATATTTTAGATTTTAAAGTTATGGAAAGTAACAACGATAACTTCAAATTATACATTTTCCTGACAGATTCTTTTCTACAATTTGACCAAGCTTTTATCATCAAAGAAGTATAGTTATCTGTTTCTGGTGTAATATTCTCAATTACTAAGAATCTTACCATCTGCTACTGGCGTCTTATTTCTGTAATATGATAGCTGAAATTCTTTAAGCATGGTGGGAAAACTACATTTCTGTAAGTAGTGATAAGCATTTCCCTCATTTCTTTCTGGCTCTACTGTACTTGTTAATGTCTCTTTTCTGCAGATCAAAGCTCAGATGGGAGGATATTTGTTCCTTTCGAGTTTTTCCTCATAAGTCCCAAATCTCATTGCAACTCTTTGAACTTAAGGATGATTATATTCAGCAGGAAATCAGAAAACATCCCAGTCGAACAACCTGCAGTGTATGTTAATTCATTTCTGTTTCTATTGTTTCGATGGTAGTTTTTGAAGTTTCGATTTTTTTTTAATTTTGTAGCCACTTTGTATCTGGACATAAGATTTTAGGACTTGTCATGCGAAATGATGCATAAACTATCTATTTTGAAGTGAGAAACTTTTGCATAAATCCTCAAGTCTCGGACTCAACTATGATTCTATGCCTTTGATGACGATTATGTCGTTTACTATGTTTAGCTGCTTTAGCTTTTCTACATAAATTTGATGTCCCTCCTCAGTTTGAAGTTATAATAAACGAAGTTATATGAAGTTATCCTACCTGTAATAAAAATGTGAGTAACCAGAAAGGGGAATAAACAAGAATCAAAATCAGTTAGTTATTCATAAAAAAATTTATCTATCATAGACAAGGATTGGATATTAAAAATTGTAAATCTGTTATGCATAGAATGGCTATTTGTTTTACTATATTAAAAATGAGGTTCTTTATTCCCAACCAACACACTTGTAGAAAGGGGGTCATTGAAAGCCTGAATCCTGATTTCATCATTACATGCTTTGAATAACTAAATTAATATTTGTGGTCAATTTAATCTTTCTTTAATCATTTCATGGTATTTGCATACTACTTAATGTAGCTTTGTCTCTAATTCGTACTGTCCTTCCTTAGGGATGAACATGAATTGAGGTGAGTCAGCTGCAATTTAGCCAAAAAGTTGATCAAAGTAACTCTCATATTTTGTTAAATAAAAGGATTTTGGATGTGGTCCAAAAATTATTATATAAGAGAAATTTTTATTTTTTAGCTTGACCCAACAGACGAAAGGAAAGAAAATCTGCCGAGCTTTCTAAAAATAGTATTAGATTTTATGATCAGGTGATTAAAACAATCCCTGCTATATCTACTCATATAACATATTCTTTATCGAATGTTAGACTCAAGGAAAATAATGTCTGGTTGGACTTCGTGCATAGCTTTAACAAAATAAACACGTCGATGCTACAAAATTTTTCTGTGTGCGCCATTATGTTCAGTTGGATTGCTTCATTCTTTGTTAATAAAAGTCTACCAAAGGGAACTTACTTGTTCCAAACCTTTGAGAAGCCCAAGTACTTCTTTGTTGGGAGATTGGATAGTTGTCAAGCTTTCTTTCCTATTACTTTCATATTCTTCTGCATTTTGCCTATTTCCATTTCTGTAAATTATTTCTGTACATGTAGTTCTCTCTCTCTCTCTCTCTCTCTCTCTCTCTCTCTATATATATATATATATATATATAGACACACACACATATACATACATACATACATACATACATACATACATATATATACATATGTATATTCTGACTTCATTTTGTTTATAGTTGGCAACTGGATGGTTTTCATCACGTGTGATTGATAGGTTGAGATTGTGTGTTGCGGTGAGGTTTCTGTCAGTGTACCCTAAGGATGGTGCAAAATCCTTGTTGAGATCTGTTTCTAATCGCTTCGAAAAGTCAAAAAGGATGGACATCAATGTGAAAGACAAGCGAGTTGATGAAGAAAGGCAACAGCCCGATAAAGGTGTGATTCAATTAGAAGAATCTATATTATACTTCGCTGATTCTTTGTGAATTCATTTCCATAGCTTCTCCTTGTTCTTGAGTTATTTTCAACGATGTTAAACATATTCTCATTTTTTTTTTCAATAAATTTGTGGAGGGTAGGGCATGGTGAGTATGATGGTAAGGCAAAGGACTAAGGCCATTTGCAACATGATCCTGCTGTCTGTGTATGCTCACTTGTTGAGCCGTCCTTTTTAAATTAAAAGTTTGTAAAGCTATAAATTCTCGCTGTTGAGTCTTTGACATTCGCCAGCTTTTTCTACAGTTCTGAGTTTATTAAGCCCCTGTTTGACAACCATTATCTGAAAACACTTTTTTTTTTTTTTTACATACTCATTTTCAACCATTATTTTCATAACAAAAATTTTCTGCAAGAAACCCAAAAACTTTTTTCTACTTTTTAATCACACATTCTTCTAAAAACCACTATTCAAAACATTGTTTTTTGAAAAATAATGGCCAACAAACAGGGGCTAAATTATTCAGATCATGCTATATATATAACTTTAAATTTGACTGCCATCAAGATATTGCTGCTATTAGCCACTCACATCTTTATCTGCTAAAATACCATTTGATGCATCTTAAATCACAGAAGTGATAGATAATGGAAGCAAAGAACCCAACGACGATGGTGATAATGAGGAAGATGAAAATGAAGATGACAATCTTGGAGAGGATATGGATGCAGACGAGCCATTTGACCCGGTCGGTATACCTTCTCTTTTTATGCTTTTGCCTTCTACTATTGTGCGTATGCCCAGTTACATTTACTAGTTCTTTGGTTCGTTCTTTTAGCGTCAACCATACAACTTGACACCTAAAGTTTCAATTTCATGTTTCCAGGTCAGTCTCGAAAGGAATTTATCGCTACAACCACGTACATGTATCCTCGCACCATTCTCTTTTTTTTACTCCATTTTTCTAAATACTTTTATTTTTGAGATATATATAAGAATGTGCTTCTTCCGTTCACTATACCCTCGAGAAATAAGGAGAAGAAAGTATGTTTTATGAAAGCAAGATCCATAATGAGTAAAAACAAACAAAGACTGCATATTCCTTTCCTTTACACGTTAATCAGATACAGATAATGAGAACGTCTCAAGGGACTACCTTCAGGACCTATTTGGTAGTTTTCCATTTGGTGTAGATCAACAAGAAGAAACTGCCGGGGAGTATCAGATATATGAACAATATAGCGATGACAACTATTCGGAAGATGAAGATTACTGAAGAATTATTTTAATTTTTAACAGTTTATTTCATATAAATGTCTATATACACGCCATAATCTCTCTTTTACCTGTAATTAGAACTTTTGGACTAGTTTTATTCAAATACATTAGAATTTTAGCCCCCGGTTGTTTTTCATTATTTATCCATTAAAATGAAAAATATGACTGTTATCCATCACATCAAACCGTCATATTTGACTTTCTATCTTTCGTGTGGAGTCCGTAACGACTATATTTTTCATTCTTATTTTCACATTAATTTGTACCAAATAGGGCCTACTCCTTGTCATAGCTGAAGATTTGGCCATCTAACAATTGCTATAAGACAAGAAACTTATTTCAACTGAGATGAACAAAATTGAACCAGTAAATATATGCAGTGCCAACCATTTAAACACGTGGGACAGTAGAGCTATTCGTATACGATACAGGAGGGAGTTTTATGTCCTAAGTTTTGATATCATCTTGATGAAATTGGAGCATGAATCAAATGGGAGCTGTCTTGTATTTTCCATCTTCATCCTAAACCTAAACCATCACATTACGCGGCAAAACTAAGATGTAAAATATGGAACTCAAATTTTTCATCCTTTCATCCTTCAGTCTCGAAATAGGCTGTGTCGAGACTGCAATTATTACTAGATAATCGTCCCTGTGTACAACTAAGAATCTTCCCCTTCCCCTTCCCCTTCGCTCTACCCTTCCCATTCATTTGGAAGGAAAAGGAAATCATTCATGAATTGTTATAACCCAACTTGTCGAACTCACACTTTACCAGATCCTCAGTTTCTAATCTCATTGCTTATCAATCAATACAAATGAGGAGTGGAAGGATGCACTTACGTAGTGCTTGTTTGGATTCATTCCACCATTTACTCATCTATCACTCATTTTTATCTATTTATCTAATTTTTACCTAAATCAAATAAGGGCTTAATAAATATGCCTGCTACTACAGATGTAACATTCCATTACTTTTCCACTCCCCTCTTGTATTGTAACTAATTTGGTTAACCATTTGTGTTGAAGAGAAGTGATCCTTTGCTCCAATAAGAATTTTGATGAGTGAATGTCAGTTTTGTCATTGTCGTTCTGACTTTATCCAACGAATTAGTAAATTATCAAAAATTACCAAACTTGCTAGAATTCTTCTGCTCAAACAGGGGCCTTTGACAGCCCCTGTCACAGGGGCTGAGGTGTCAGCATTTCAGATCAGGGCCTGTTAGTGTAGCCTCTCTCTACCGGCTATGGATGCTGTTATCTCAAATATGGTTTGGGGACATCAATCCTTCTCAATTTCACTGTGAGATGAGTTTATGCTTATCTTATTAATTAAAACTAAATATGACTTACTAAATCATATGTTTCCAAAGCCTGAATAAAATCTTGATAAATTAATAACTTTGATCAAATAATAAATTTTTTTGGTCATGGATCAAACATGTGTACTAAATTAATAATCTCGTTAAATACATAAAACGATTATTTTATTTACAATCTTGTAGGGTCCAATGAAAATATAAACTATTAATTGATTAAATAGGTGAAATTTGTTATGTACATTTGTTATGCGTAAACTATATTGCAAGTGCACGGTTGTCAAGTTTTATAATATAATAGGGAAGTTAGAATGTTGAACCCAGAGAGATTGATAATCAAATTCTTATTAAGTATTATGATTGAAATAACCTTTGTTTTATCTAGACGACCGAACTAATACAAAGTTTCAGGTGAAAGTATTTGACTAAATCAACAATTTAAACGCAAAGTTTTAAGGATTAAGCAATATGAGATAAACCTAGGGTTTTGATTTCATTTAACTATCAATTGTGTTTCTAAATTCTCTAATTATCTTCAATTGCTTTTCTCAAGTTTGTAAGCAGGAGCCCTAATATAATTCTACTCCCTCCCTTGAGTGCCGAGTGAAAACAATTAATAGAATTCAATTCCTGTTCTGAATCAAAAATCTAAAAATTATCAAGTTATATAGTTCTTCTTGGAAAAAGCTTCAAAGGAAATATACTTTCTCTCAAAATCTATAAAACCTAAGTTGTGTTATTCTATGATCAAGTCTGAGGTTCCCTCTCTTGACTGTCGAATCTTAAACATTAACTCAATCAATTAATGGTTAGTTAATTGAAAGCATTAAGAATAAATAAAACAAATAAACTCAATAGATATACTTCAAAGAAATAATTTTTGAAACTCAAAACATAATCTCAAGTTTAGATTCCTTGAAATCCTAGATGAGAGATTTAGTTCATAATTAGAGAATAAGATAATCTATAATTCATAATCAAGAACATAAAGAAGAATAGAGAAAAACTATTTTAGAGTTCGATTCAATCTTCTTTTCGTTGTTGCCTTCACTCTCTTGTTTTTGCCTCGTCGAAGTGCTCTTAAAGTGCCCAGTTGTATTTATGCTTTCTTGAGGTGCTAGACGAGTTGGGGTTGAATTGAACTAAAAAAAAATAGAAATCCTAACCGACGAGTAGCTCCTAGGCGCCACATAAGATTTTTTGCTAGCGCCGAGGCGTCGAGGTATGGTGGCTGGGCGCTAGCAATCTGAAATTTTCCAGCAATATGGCGGCTGGGAGCCTCATTTTTGGCGAAAATCTGCTTTGGCCTTTGGATGTAGCACCTAGTAATGTTTTCTTCATTTTTCTTTAACTTCGCCTCTTTCTTTGCATGATTTTAGTTACTCTTTTCCTAGGTTCATATCGACACTATTATTTGGTTATTTCTTTCTCATTTTTCACCAATTCACCTATTCTATAACACAACTCGAAAACATATACCACAATGTTTTAAAACTCTTAAGAACAAACAATTTTTCAAATTTGAATGATACTGAATGCAAGAATTACGCACACATCAATATTAATGAAAATTTTTACTTGATAACCTCTTTTTCTCAATTCAATTTTTTTTTTTTTTAATATGCACATAAAATTGCTTAATTTTCAAACTCGATCTTGTCCCTAATTTTTCTTTATATCACATTTGCCCTTTTTTTTAGAGAAAAAATGTTTGAGAGGCTTTTTGTGGGAGATGATTAGTGAAACACAACTATCACCTAAATCATGATAATAATTTTTAATAGTATTCAATATCACCTGAATAATCTCTTTGTCAGTAGGCATGCCATTATCTATGATTTTTATTAGGATAATTCAAGATGCGCTTGACACCTGTCACATTTTTGTAACTTTAATATTTATGTCTTTTTTTAGAGAAAAAATGTTTGAGAGGCTTTTTGTGGGAGATGATTAGTGAAACACAACTATCACCTAAATCATGATAATAATTTTTAATAGTATTCAATATCACCTGAATAATCTCTTTGTCAGTAGGCATGCCATTATCTATGATTTTTATTAGGATAATTCAAGATGCGCTTGACACCTGTCACATTTTTGTAACTTTAATATTTATGTATACTATCAATAAAATAATAATTATTCATTTATCAATAAATTAATAACTCATGTTAAGTAATATTTTTTAAGATCTCCATATTATTATATTATAGAGATTTTAGTGCAATTGCATTTCCTTCAAAAGTGTGGGCATAGTCGACTCTAATGACAAAAATGTATTGAAGTAACCTTAAGTTTAATTTTTGCACATCAAGTTATAACGAATCTTGACAATATTTTTTATTTGGATTCAATATAATATCTAGAACTAATTTATTAGACAACTAATAGATAAATAGAGATTGATAATTTGACATTTAGTATTCCTTTCTTTCATTTAAGTTGTCGTGGTTAATAATTGTATTGATGCTATCAAAAATTACTTGGGCTGGCTTGATCTTTAGTTAGAAAAGCACGAGCTAGCACGAATGGAACATGTATAATGAATTAGACATGAGTATATATAGTGAGAATAAGCTGTTTAATTCTACAAGGATTGAAACTCCCTTGAGATAAAAATGAGTAGACCATATAGAATTGGACTTTTGATAGTCTTAGAACTCCCATTGGGACCAGAGAGTAGGAGTCATAAATGAGTAGACCATGTCAAGACGGTGAACTCCGAGATGAAACCTTATTTGGTCGGGGATCTTCGGGATGAAGTGAGATAGAGTCACGGGGCTGATGATGAGATCATGGTCGTATTGAAAGTGTCCGCCTCGAGGATCAAGACAAAATTAGAAACTATAATGCGCGTGTTCGTGAACTTGGCACTTCAAGTCAAACAAGAAAGTTATGATATCATCAAGTATTATCAAACTTTGATGTTGAATATTTATCTTTGTCATCTTTCTTACAAACATTTAAAAAGATTTTGTTGAGCCTCATTTTTTGGAGAATAGATATTGTAATAGTGATTTTATGTAGAATGTATAGTTAAAAAGTAGAAAAAAATGGATTTGAGTGTAAAATTATTTTATTAAAAAAATGTGTCGTTGAAAATGAATTTCTAAAGAATTAGAATCAAACATGGGCTTAAATGTACATTTTTCAAAGGAGTTGTTAAATGAGAAATAGAATTAATAAATTATAATAATTGAAAATCTGATTGAGAAAAGAAAAGAAACAATCAATTTATCTTGAAATAAGAGACGACAAGATTGAATTTTTTTCGTTGGTTCTATAAAATGTTTTGACAATAAAGACAAGTATTTAAACTATAACATTTTTAGAAAAATATAGTATATCAGCCTTCTCGTACTAAAGTAGACAATAGTACACATAACGGGTCGAGGGAAGAGCTCAACGGAGTTAGACCTTGCCGTCCCTTTGAGTTGAGAACAAACTAAAAGCAACCCCTTTGTTAATTTCATGTTGCATATAGTAATTACAAAAACTTTTAATGAAAAGTTGATATGTTGTGAGTCCATACAAGTTATTGAAACTAGCTTTTCATAGTAATTTTCGAAAGAAGTAAAATACGATTACTACTCAAAGAAAGTACAACTGGTGGACTAACTACTTAACAATACATTCCATACCATAGTGGTGGAGCGATAGAATTACATGCTAAATCGAGAGTAGTTAGAGTTGGCTTCCGTTGATAATGTCGCACTTGAAGGAGTCCATGAAGAGTTATACATGCGCAGAGCATTCTCCCTTTCTCGATTTAGTGCCAAATAATAGTCGCTTGATCCTTTGCACCATTTCAAATTAATTTTGTTATTGAGTTTATTGCTATGCCTAATACTCCTTCAGTGTTTGCTAAAACATTTTTTCATTTGCATTATTTTCTTATCGATATCAGACTGTTACCTACTGATTATTGTCTCAGGTTCAATCTTTGTTAACCCTATTTTTTTTAATTTCACCCTCGCATGAAAAATAAAATTTATTTTAAATGAAAATTAAAATGTCACAATACACACGCTTCACCTTGGAAACTCAATACATTCCTGTCCGTGCATTGCCAGCATCTTTCGCCTCTCTCCTCGCACCCCACCTCTCTCCCATGCCACCTTACCACACACCAATGGTTTCTCTCTTTCGAATATTTCCTCTCATATTCCCATTTTCTTTCTCTCCCCAACATTGATGCTTTCTCTACGAATTTCTTGAATCTCTGTTATCACGTTCCAAGAATCAACACAAAATCTAATCAGAAATTCAAAATAATGGATGAACGTTTAGAAGACGATGATGGGACGGTGCTAGCGGGGTTATCCAACGTGCCTCCACGCCGGCAGGTTCACTCTTACAGCCACCAGTTGAGAACCAGCACCGGCACCCACCACAAGCGGCGGCAGCACCAGCTTCGCAAGCACAGCCTTGATGAAAACCACATCTTGAACAAACACGCAAATAATAAAAACAGTGAATTTTATTGCGATGGGACCAACGATTCTTCTGATGATGATGGATTTTATCCATATTTTACCACTAGTGCTAGTATTGCAAGTAGTGGTGGTGGTATGGGGTCCGTCAGCGATCACCGCGTAGATTACAGGATTGATGGGATGCCAATTGGAGATGGAGGGGATGAGTACCAGCAGCAGTTTCAGCAATCAATGCCGGAGTTTATGGGGAGTGGTGGAGGGGTGGGGGTATTTAAGGCGCCTAAAAGGGCAGCTGTACATCCCAGCCGGCCACCTTTTCTCGAGCTTAGGCCTCACCCTCTAAGAGAAACACAAGTATGATGAACAGACTTTTTTTAATTTCTAATTTTTTATGGGCCTTTGCAATATTCAGCATGTACGGTTCCATTTTTGAAGTTATGAAGATGTGTGTTTTTTTTATCTGTTCTAAAAGATGGCTGCCACAGGAAGAAGTGACATTTAAATGCAGTATGAACTCTTTCGCCTCGTCTGCGATATAGCATATGTGCCTTCAAGAAGCATATAGAAACTGTCATATAAAATGTGTACCGTCAATTAATTGTGTGTTCTTCATTGACTGAAATGCGTGAATTGTATTTTTTGCAAGTCATTAGAGATATTGGAAATGTATGCAGGTGCGTGTTTTTGTTACTTTGCTTCCCTTCGAGTCCCCTATTTTAAAACTCATTTTCAATCACATATTCTTCCAATAAATAAATTTTCACATAAATTCAAAACTTCTCTCTCTAGACTTTTTTATTTATGGGCTTTCATTTTTGCAAAAGAAATCAGATTTTAGGATAATTAGATTAGGGGATAATGAGGGTTGTATGTCCCTCGGGGCGAAATGAATTACAGAATTACTTTAAAGTTTATTTATTTATTTTATTTTATTTATTTTGTTGTTTACTCTTTTTCTTTTATGTTCTTATTGATTTCTACCTTTAGCGTGGTTTTGGGTATCAACTGAAGTAAGTTGTTCTGTAGTTGTCGTTATTTATTTATCAAAGTTATCAGCTTTAGATAAATTCCTCTTGTTTTTTGCATAATTATTTAGTTTTTCTATATGAAATAGATTTTTTTCCTTTCGATATTAGTTCTACAGCAAGTTCTTGATGACCAGTGACCACAGCATTACTTTGTTTATGTACTGCGTGTAATCATCTAGTTTAAGACATCAGTGAGAATCCTTTAATGTTTTTACAGGTAGGAAAATTTTTGAGGACTATTGTCAGTACAAAAACACAATTATGGGCAGGGCAAGAATCAGGGGTAAGAGTATGGAACTTTACAGATGCATATGAGCCAGGAATCGGGGTAGGAGGAAGGGCACGGAGAGGGGATGAGGATGCTGCTCCATTTTATGAATCAGCGAGCACATCTTCCGCAATATGTTTGATGGTTGACCCTGGAAGTAAGTTGGTTTGGAGTGGGCATAAGGATGGTAAGATTAGGTCTTGGAGGATGGACGAGCCTTCTAACAAGGATTCCACTTTGAAGGAAGGCCTCTTTTGGCAGGCTCATCGAGGTCCAGTTCTTACCATGACAATTTCTTCTTATGGTAAATCCCTTTTGACTTGGCCAAAAGTTTTATCATTTCTGATATTATAGATGCTCAACCATTTTATTGTGTTCAATGTTTAAGGTGTACATTTCTGTGATGATAGATGTTTAATCAATTGTATCTTTCCATAACGATGTCTTAATCCCACTTGATTATCTTTTCGGATGGAACTGTTTTTCTTCTGATAAAAGATGCGTTGTTTGACAAAAAAACTATTTCGTAATGTTATTTACCATCCCATGTTTTTATTCTGAAATGATATTCTGCAAGCTAGCTACAGACTTGCTTGGCGTGTGCTTATTGCATATTCTTTTGACATGAAATACAATAAACGTATGCTTTCAACTCTTCCTTTAATCTGAAATTTGTTTAAGTGTTGCCAAGTTTTAACTTTATATGGTTTCAATTCAGGTGATATTTGGTCAGGTTTTGAGGGTGGTATAATAAAGGTGTGGCCATGGGAAGCTATTGAAAAATCTCTATCTCTATCACCAGAGGAAAGACACATGGCTTCTTTACTAGTGGAGAGGTCATTCGTTGACCTTAGGAGCCAAGTTACCATTAATGGTGCTTGTAACATTTCATCTTCGGATGTTAAGAGCTTGTTATCTGACAATGTCAGAGCCAAAGTGTGGGCAGTTGGGTCGTCATCATTCTCATTATGGTATGTTTGTCAATTTTCTCACTCTGCAAACTGATTTACTGTTTAAGTCTACAACTTTGCTTTAGCTGTCATATTTATTGTTTATGAATTATCATTGAAATCTCAATTTCTCAATGTTTCTAGTTCAAAAAAAGTGGGAAGATATTCTTTTTGGGGGGAATGCCATGTTTTGGTAGTTATTGCTAATAATCAAGATAGTTGGGAAACTGCAGGGATGCTCGCACAAGAGAACTTCTAAAAGTATTTAACATAGACGGTCAAATTGAAAATCGAGTCGATATGCCATCAGTGCAAGACCAAGCAGCTGAAGATGAGAATCTTAAGCTCGTCTCCAAGTCAAAAAAGGAGAAATCCCAAGGCTTTTTGCAGCGGTCACGTAATGCTATAATGGGAGCTGCAGATGCTGTGCGCCGAGCTGCAACAAAGGGATCAGCTTATAATGAAGATACTAAAAAAACAGAAGCCCTTGTTCTAGCATCAGATGGAATGATATGGACTGGCTGTTCCAATGGCTTATTAGTGCAATGGGATGGAAATGGCAACCGTTTGCAAGATTTCAATCATCATCCTTGTGCTGTTCTATGCTTTTGCACTTATGGGTCAAGAATATGGGTTGGTTATATAAGTGGGATGGTCCAACTGCTGGACCTCGAAGGAAACTTAATTGCTGGTTGGGTTGCTCACAATGGTCCTGTTATAAAATTAGTGATTGGAAATGGTTACGTTTTTAGTTTGGCAACTCATGGCGGTATACGGGGATGGAGCATTGCCTCTCCAGGACCTGTGGATAACATTTTAAGGCTAGAATTAGCTGACAGAGAAAACATGTATACAAGACTAGATAATGTTAGAATATTAGTTGGCACATGGAATGTAGGCCAAGGAAGAGCATCTCAGGATGCTCTTATCTCATGGCTAAGCTCTGCAGTATCGGATGTCGATATTGTAGTTGTTGGGTTACAAGAAGTGGAAATGGGTGCAGGTTTTCTTGCAATGTCTGCAGCAAAAGAAACTGTAAGTTGTCAATAAACTTCTCTTATGTAATAATGCGTCCATTCATGCCTACAAGAACCTCAATTTTGTTGTTTGTTGAAGACAGCATTTAAATGTATACATGTGGCACCTCTCTATCAATCTAAGTTTTTAAATGACGTGGTTCAAATGATATCAGAGTTTGGAAAATTCCTGAGATCAATAGTCACCGCTACTATGAAAATTGTGCATATGTCAACATTTGATAAAAAAATGTATTCGGTTTGGATGTCATGGGGAATGTTGAAAACAAGATTTAAATCATATGGATGGCCCCTCCAACAACGTAAGCTTTTACATGAGATGGTTAACTTTGTATTTGATTGCAAGAAAAGGGGAAAAAAAAAAGTATGAAGAAAGAAAGAAGAAGAAAATCAGGTGCTTTAAGCATGTCCAGCTGTTTATTCTTTTCTGGTTTTCTCTATTAATTCATCTTATGATACAAGTTAGTGTTCATGGACTGCCTTAAATTCAAAACATGCAATTTTGATGTTGCAGGATATCCATATGTAGCATTAGATTTTTTATTTTTTTCTTTTTTTTTTTATCATATCTGGGTAATTCAATTCAGAAAGTTATGTATTCTGAAGGAGTATTTGTACTAAAAATGAGAAATATAATTCTTCTTGCTGTCCAACTCTTACTCTCCTGTGCTAGTGCTCTTCGAAATATTTCTCTCCATCACCTGCGCACATGGATATTTATGCAGATTAAATTGCTACTTAAACTTTAAATTGCTAAATGATTTACATACAATCCTTAAAAAAATGTTTAATTTTGGAAAGTGAGATCTTCGTTCTCGATTTTTAAATCATTATTTTGACAGGTGATAAACTAGGATCTTATTTTGGAGATGCCTATTTTAGTTTTTAACGTAGACTTTAAAATACATTCCCATATTTAAATTTTTCCATTTCCACATCCGCGCAGGTTTCATTCATTTGACTTTCTACCTGCTGTTGTGTATCCATTGCAGGTAGGACTTGAAGGAAGTTCTATTGGGCAATGGTGGCAGGAAAATATTGGCAAGGCTTTGGATGAAGAATTCACTTTCGAACGCGTAGGGTCCAGGCAGCTGGCTGGTTTGCTCATAGCTATCTGGTAAGGTCTTTTATTGGGACTACCGTAGTTACAAATTCTCATCCACTTTTTCAATGTCAAAACTCCACGATCTGAACTGAACTTCTCAATCCTTTACCTAACATACATTTTGACAGTTTGTTAATATCCTTCATTCAGGGTGAGAAAGACAGTTAGAACACACGTTGGGGACCTGGATGTTGCTGCAGTTGCGTGTGGTTTAGGTCGTGCAATTGGGAATAAGGTAACCAACCGATTTGTTGCAAATCTAAGGCATTGGGCTTTGACTGTTTAGTATTGTTTTTGTGATAGTCCCCTCTACCCAAAGTTGGGGTTATTGAATAATATTGTCTTTGATCCCACCTATGAGATTGGGTTGTAATGCAGTCCTAGCTCATTCACTATCGATTTGTAGTATTTTCTTGGATACATTTGTAGTATTTGATTTCCACAGTAAGTTTCATACTCAAAGTCGATCAATCTGCTTCCTGTCATTTCCGCATATCGTGATTTACATGGCTCGATTTTGTATGCAGGGAGGTGTAGGCTTGAGGTTGAGAGTATTCGATAGGATAATGTGTTTTACAAATTGTCATTTTGCTGCACATTTGGAAGCAGTTAACCGCCGCAATGCTGATTTTGATCATATATTTCGAACCATGACTTTCACCCGCTCATCTAACCTTCTTAACAATGCTGCTGGTATGCTGTCATTCCTGTTTTTGTCTTGCTCTCTTGTCTTTTCTACATATTTGTTTTGGTTGCTTTGTTATTCTGGCTTCTCATTGCAGCTGGTGTCTCATCTTCTACTCAGACGCTTCGTGCTGCAAGTGTATGCATTTGATTCAGAATGAGTTGTTCAAATATGTTTTTTCTCATTAGACTATGTCTCTGATTTTATGATGGTTCTCTTGGCCTAACAGGTTGCTGCATCCAATCCTAACGAGGGGAAGCCTGATCTTGCTGAAGCTGATATGGTCGTCTTTTGTGGTGATTTTAATTATCGTCTTTTTGGCATATCTTATGACGAAGCAAGGGATCTTGTTTCCCAAAGAAGTTTTGACTGGCTTCGAGAAAAAGATCAGCTTAGGGCTGAAATGAAAGCTGGTAGAGTTTTCCAAGGAATGCGCGAGGCACTCATCAAATTTCCACCAACTTACAAGTTCGAAAGGGGAAAACCTGGTTTGGGAGGTAATATCGTAACTAATAACAACACATGCAAATCTGTTACTTGATTGTTTCATTGAATGTATTTCTAGGAGGTACATCTGGTTTCTCCTTGAACACGATTTTGACGAGTAACTTTTTTTTATTTTTTTTTAAGGAAACCTTTTGTCTATGACTCGTGGATAGCAGTAATGACTTATGTAATTCCTTAATTTAGGTTACGATTCGGGGGAGAAAAAACGAATACCGGCTTGGTGTGATAGAATCCTATATAGAGATAGCAGGGCTGCTCCAACAGATGAATGCAGTTTAGAATGCCCTGTGGTTGCTTCCATAATACAGTAGGTCTCACAAGATTATTTTCTCTGTTAGTCTTCCTTTTTCATGTTTGTAAACAAAACTTTTTTGTTTGATGTGTATGGCAGATATCAAGCTCGTATGGATGTTACCGAGAGTGATCATAAACCTGTACGGAGCAAGTTTGATGTGGACATTGCCCGTGTTGACAGATCAGTGAGAAGACAAGAGTTCGGAAAAATTATGATGTCCAAGGATACAATCAGGTCTTCCCTTGACGAACTACACTTTGTTCCAGAAACCGTAGTCAGCACAGAAAAAGTAGTGCTGAAAAATCAAGAAACTTTCAGTTTGAGAATCACCAACAAAAGTGGTACAGAATTTGCATTTTTCCAAATCATCTGCCAAGGTCAATCCGCAGTCAAAGAGGACAAAGTAGCATCCGACTATCGGCCCAGAGGATCTCTTGGTTTCCCTCGTTGGCTTGAGGTAATAATTTTTTTTATTATTATTTTCAAGTAAATTTGTTTTTGTTAATTCCTATGTGTCGATAATGTATCTCCCAGCATGTTGGCAATGTTTCGACTGTACAAAATAAAAAATATTTTTATGTTCCCGATGAACGTCAGTTTCTGACACGTGTCAGACATTGACTTGCCGGCGCCAAGAAGGTGTCAATGCATCCTAGTTTTTGATGCTCTGATACAAAACTTGACTGAAAATACTCTCTTCCGCAAAAATAAAATCATCAAATATGATTTAGGTGACACCTGCAGCTGGCCTAATCAAAGCTGATCAAGTTGTAGAAATATCCATACATCACGAAGAATTCCATACGTTGGAAGAATTTGTAGATGGTTCGCCACAGAGCTGGTGGTCTGAAGACAGCCGGGACAAGGAAGTCATTTTGCTGGTGAACGTAAAAGGCAGTCACTCCACTGTAACAAAATCTCATCGAGTACACGTCCGCCATTGCTCCTCGGGAAGTTCGGTTCACCTTGATCAGAAATGTAACACTTCCAAGAAACACCAAGGTAGTTTCCACAACAGATCTTCACTTCGGAATACAGGCAGTGCCTCCGAATTGGCTGATGACCACCGGAGCTTAAGGGATCCTTGAGGCTACATGCATATTACCACCAGAGAGATTGTCTAGCTTACTGCGGTACACGTCATTTTCATGTACATACTCAAGGATTTTATTAGTTTCTTAAAGCTTGATCTTTACTACAAAATTTGAGTATGCATGGATCCTGCATGTTTTTCGTGCGTACCCTAAAAAAAAAGGATCATTTTCTCTAATCGTCTTACCGCTCTAGTTAAGGATGTTGTATAAAAAGCATCTATATAAGCGCGATCTAATCATCAATTGTAATGTTTAGATCAGATGATATTCCAATTTTAATCGAAGGACAAGTGATGATGATTATCAGTAAATAATTGTTTTCTATTGTAAATTTTCACCTAATACATTGTATATCCCATTTGTATTAAGACGATGTGCTAGATAATAAAAGTAATTTCTACACAGGGCTCCAGAATCAAACTAGACTCATCCATTGCATACATTTTGCTCTTACTAGGGTGAGCAAAAATAGCCAGAACCTATGGAATTGGATCGGAATCGAACTTCACACTACGTTTTAATCTTTATTCAATGTGGAATTTATCTCTTAATGTGCTTCTTAAAGATGATGGCTCATTTGAGCAAACCGATTTTGAAATTTGCATGCCTATTTTTTAAGTCTTAATCGAATATAATTGCTCGTTTGAATTTAATGGACTTTGATACCATATTAAAATTCGAGATTCTATCTTAAAAGGTCAATCTCATTAAGAGGAGTAATGCAAACCCTTATAAGTTATTCTATGTTTTTATTTTCACTTGATATGAGATTTATCCCTTAACAGTAAGGTCATCGAAAGAAAATAGAGCCAGATCGGAACAACATTGAAAATAGTCTAGTCGGTCCAGTTCCGATTTGGTACTAGCACTGGAAAACGGAATTTCAAATTCTACTTGTATAATTCCTATTGGGAATGTTATGATGAAGTTGCGAGCTTAACTCATGGCTTATAGTCTTATAATATGAGGTGCACTCACTTTATATATTTGCACATCTCAATTGTAAGAAATATAGGAAGTTTGGATATTGGAGTGGAGCGATGTGAAGGCGTTGAAATACTTTACAGGTGCCAAACTGAAAACATGGTTCAAACTGAAGTATACACGAAGTCAAAAAAGAAAAAAATAAAAAGGTTAATTATAAGCAATTATCTGGCAAAATGACACCACTGGTCCTTCCACCAATGTTTTTGCAATATGATTTAGCCTTTGTTCTGCTGTTAGCTAAACTGATTTTGATGTTTCTTAATGAGATATCAGTGCATGGATTGGTAGGGCTGCAATCAAATATCATAGCCACCTCAGTTGCTGATGTTCCTTGTACATTTTCGTAGTTAATTGAACTTATCTTTATTCCTGAACCCTGGTGGGGACAACCTTGGTTGGCGGGACAATAATTTTGATCGATAATAATTGGATTATGGACATTCTTCATAAGGATATTTCGATAGTGAATGTCTCTAACGAAACCATTTGAGGGTCTCGCCCATGTTTTAACCCGTAACCCATTGTCGGATCCACTGAAAACCGAATCGGTTAAAGTCAGATTTTGTACTCCAGCTTCATTATAATCCCTTCCTAGACTGCCAATGCTGCAAACACATACACCAATTAATTACTTCAAGATTAAGATAAAATAAGTAAAAATCCTAGAAAGTTAAGTACCTAACACCATGTCCAGGGCCACACTGTATTTTCTCCATCCACAAATTTCTGGTCCCAGGACCAATTGATATACAGTCATCTCCAGTTTTTATGCTGCTGCCAGTGATTGTAACACCAGTAGAGTACTGAACATGAATCCCGTCCGTGTTAGGGCTCAAGTCGGGAGCTACAATTCTCACATTACGAACCATTACGTTGTTGCAGCTATTAATTACGAGGTGCATTAACTGGCTATTTATCGATGTTAATCCACTTATCACAACGTCGTTAGCCCAGTTGAATGTTATAGACTGAAAGTTAAAAAGTAAAATTGTTAGTCAAATAGTAAGTCGATATTGAGCCAAGCATACCAAACACATACTAATGAGTGCAAATTTTGCACATAGATAAGCTCTTAAATCGAGGCTTTTAGGCCATGTTTGTTGTGCTATATTTTCCATGGAAAATGGTTCCATTTTCCATTTTTATGTGTTTGATGGCACAAATTTGGCATGGAATTCCTTTTCCACCTTTTGTTGCCACATAAGCAAATTCCACCTTTTGACATCTTTTTTTTTTATTTTACAATTGAAATAAATTTGAAGAATTATTGTAATAAATTTCATCCTTTTAATTGACAATTTTCATGTAAAACAAAGTCAAATGAACACCAAAAGATAGATGATTTTCTTGAATTTTTTTTGTGACAATAGAAACAAATTTCATCTCCAATACCAGTAAATTTTATCCATTTAATTGACAATTTTCATATAAAATAAAGTCAAACGAACACTAAAAAATACTTTTATTTTAACATTTTTTACGTAGAAAATTATACCAATCAAATACAATAATTTACAATTCCTTGGAAAACAATTTTTAGATAATTCAATTCTCTAGAATTCATTTTCTTTCCACCCAAATTTCATCTTTGCAATTAAACGGACCCTCATAGTAATTTAAAGTTGATATTTATATATTGTTATTTGTTTTCAATTGTTTTAGGAAGCCAACCGCGGACTCGAGGCACATGGAGGAAAATGAAAGACAAGATATTTGGCCTTTTAAAGTGGATTTCAAGATGAAAAACAAGAGCCTGAGACCCGAAGATCAAGAACAGAAAATGAAGGACAAAAAATTTGAAGGAATTGAGCACTCGCTTGAGCGCAAAATGGCCTCTCTCAAGTGGAGGTGAGGCCAAACGGTAAAATTTTAGTCAAATATTACAGAGTATCCAGTCTAAAATGCTAAACATATACATTTATACGTACATTAGCTCCAACAGGGCAGTTCTTTCCTGATCTTCTACATGCCCAAAAACCGGCTCCTTTGGCATCGAGAGTTCCACCAATGATTGAAATGTTGTTAATCAGAATGAACAATATCCAGTAGTTTGAATTACCAATAACACGGTAATTATCCGGAGCAACTAGAGTACCGTCAATTTGAACTTTGATTTGGTTCCTACACGGTCCGGTAAACGTGACTTGTTTTAGCAAGTAACGTCCTTTAGGGACGTAAATTTTCGACTGTTGAAACGATCTACATGCCGATGCCCATGCCTTGAGGAATGGCTGAGAGGCATCAGTTTCACCATCCGATTTAGCACCAAATGTGATGACATTATATGTGGTTGCAGCTGCTTCTGTAGTGCACATGGAGGTTGCAACCAAAAGTAACACAAGCCAATAAACCATGTAATCAGCCATTTTCTTGAATCAATATGGAGACAGACAAGGGCAAGTATTTATAATGCATTGAAATATGATTCAATTACTATTAAATATTAATGCATTCCCTAATTATTTAACCTTAAAGTCAATTAATTAATTAATTAGTTGGGCACGTTATTGCTCTGATATGTACGGTTACATGTGAAAAGTCATTGTGGCAACTGTGTCATGTTTCCTTCAATTTAATTTAATAAAACAAATGATTGGTTAAGAAGAAATTATCAATAGTCAACCTTTGGGACATATTTGATTCAAATATTTTCTGAGAATATATTTTGTGAAAAGCGATTATTTTGGGGCAATTGTGGTAAAAGAATAGGGGGAAAAAAGTGATGGATCATTGTACAAAATTATTTTATTGAAGAAATATGTGATTGAAAATAACTTTAATAAAAAATTATTCTTAAAGAATCTGTACCAAACTTGAACTTAAATATTTTAAAACAAAGGGCAGATGGGAGCAATTTAATTTTTAAATTCTAAAAGTAATTTATTTTATTTTGAGTAATATGAATAATGCTATATGTGAACAATGGTGTGCTGCAGTTCTCTATAGGCAACGATGAAGCTTACACTTTAATAGTGTGAGTTCCACTACCACCTAATCTGTTGTTAGCATTACTCTATATTTATTGATCTCGTTGAGCTTTTATGTACATATCAACTAATTTTTTTTCTTTATAAACAAAAGTTGAGATTCACTTATGTAAAACTCCAATTTTAGTAAAGATAATGAGACCCTAGATTAATACGGACCTGCCAATCATGTGGGTAAATGAAATGCATGAACAATTACGGGATGTAAATTTTTTTTTTAATAAATTCATTAAATATGGTAAAATTAAAAAAAAAAAAATTGATTATATGTGTTTTCAAGCTTAAAATCCATCCAAATCTTTTAAATCATTCTATTAATAAATTTTTTATAAATTCATTGGTTATTGAGGATACCTAAATTTTAAAAGAATTCATTGAATTTCATTAAAATCTCAATTAGAGACACCTAACTTTTAATGAATTTCATTAAAATCACAATTGAAAATACTTAAATTTAAAAAATTTTAAAAATCCATTAATAACACAATTGAGTGTTACGCATATAAATTGACTTGAGATAGTTTGTAAAAATAGAAACGTGCCACGTGACACGTGGAGTAAATACGGAGAACTATTAGGCGAGATAATAGCCATTGTAGTAGCAATTCAGACTATTATGCATTCAATGTGCGGAGAAACCTTTTATCACAATATATATATTTTTTATTGTATTGTTTAATTTATAAATGTATTTTTTTCGCATATTATGATTCATCGGAAATTGTTGACGGCCAAATGACCCCTGAGATATTTCGCCGGAAAACATAAAGGGCCGTAGAAAATTTTTAACCGAAACAAAAAGGGTCGGTGAAACTGCCTATTAAAAATAAATGGTTGTTGAAAGTAGTTTACGAAAATATAAGCTTGGACTAGATAGTCTAGATCGACACCCATGTCGTGTCTCATAAATATAGTCATGACGAGCGAAGAGAATCAGAAACCAAAGGAGCATATTTACATTTTTACATATAAGTTAATAGTATTATTCTTGTATCGTAGCTACCCTTCCGTCAAAATATTACGTCGACTCATCAGAGTGTAATATGTATACAGAGGGAACAATCGATTTACAAAAGGCTAGGCAGTGCCAACTAATCTTAATGTCAAAATGTTGGAAGATAATATTCAATGAAGCAAGTTATTTGTAGAGTTTTGTTGTCTAAACCAATGGCTGGTAGATTGTCTTTGTGTAAATAATTTTGCGGTGAAAGTGAAGTGATTATAACTTATTTTTATTTTAAGTCCTCAAATTAGAATTTTTTCCCCCCACAAAACAAGCTATCATGACATCAATCAAGCCATTGTCGCCGCCGCCACCTGCATCAACACACAGTCCAACACAGATGCACTAGAAAATTGCAAATCACACCACTGCAATGCCACAACCTTCGTATCATAACTTTGTTGAGGCGAGGTATGAAATATCGAATACCGATCTTGCAGGTTGTTCGTGATCCACCAATCCACAAAAAGGAGCGTGTTAGTCAAAACCAAAATTTGGTCGATGGAATAGTGTCGGGTCAGAATCATGTGCCCAAGTTGCAAACGACTTACTGCTCATTGAAGCTTGCTATACGTACATTTAATTTTACTTTAATTTTGACATTCTTCCACGAGGCACTTATCATTTCCTTTTATTTTTCCTAACACCCTTTCACATCACTAATCAAATTTTGACATATGGGAAGAATGTTATCTATAATGTAAACTAGAATGTACATCTAGAATAATTCCTTCTCATTAGGTCACTCTTCTAAAGCAGCTTTTCCGTGCTAATTAGCTACTGCAATACCTTCGTGCTTGTGGTGGTCGATGGAAAAAATGGGTACGATCACTGTGGCAGTGGACAGTGGGGTAAAGATGGAGAGTTGAATGATTGTGGATTTGTGAATTTAATTAGGGGAGAAATTGATTTATAAATTATAGGTGACGTGGGGATGGGGTTATATACCTGATTTTTAAAATAATAAAAAATTGTGATTTATGAATTGAAAACTTAAAAAGGACTATTCTATGTAATTTCTTCATTATATATAGCATATTAAGCTTATTCACGATTCGCTCTAATTTGAGTTGCAAAGGAACATTGGGGTCACAAAAATCCATCCTCAGCAACCGACACAGTTGTGCTGGCAAACTATTACCAATGGATCCTATTCATTGGTCATGCTGTTGTCATAAACTATTTGAACGTTTTCTCATTTCTTTTACATTAATAATATTTTCTTCAAGGATCCTTAACATTCACAAAAAGTGCAAATAGTTCACTAACCTTTAAATCTCAGTAGTGCTATATTCAACCATTTATATCTGTAGTAGCAGAGGTTCTTTCAGATGGATTTAGTTAAATTAGGCATTAAATCAGTAAGTGAATGCCGCCTTTTTTAAAACATTCAAAAAATAATGGTGTGTTCTCTTTGCTGTTTTCAGGCCGTTTTCGGTTTTCGATTTTTCAAAACGGTAAAGACGCGTTTTCTTTCCCATTTTCAAAAACAAAAAAAAAATTGCGAGAAAAACACAAAACGACATTTTGGGTGTTTTCAGCACAAAACTTGAAAAAATTGAAAACACGGGAAATAATTTCATTTGAGAAATAGTTTTCCAAAATGGCAAAAAGAACGCATTTTCAACAATTTCAAAATAGGTACTCAAAACACAAAATCCAAAATGAATTCAAAACTCAAAACTACAAAATTGAAACACGAAGAGAACATTCCCTAAATTTTTACTTTCCAAAATTAGATAAAGAGCATTTTATTTCTCCAAATAATACTCAAGAAGGGGTGTATGGTTTTTATATGGAGTTGATGAACAATTACTCAAATTTTTTACTCATTACTAATTGCCCAAAATTATAATTTTTTTTTATATATGTGTTACTTCACTTTTTAATGTAAATTTTTATTTGTGGTTTGCCCAAAGCGATAAATAAAGGAGAAATATGAAGGTTAACGATGGTTGGCATTGAGAAAGGCAGGACATTAAGATGGGAAGAAGGGTCAAATTCGAAAAAGTGACCATTTGTGATCAGTTGGGATTTTTCATTTTCTTTTCAAGCAGTTTTCTAGAGAAATAAAATTTAGAGTTGGTAGACCAACTTGTCCTCGTAAAAGGTGGACTTGCTTATTTAACCCCTATTTGGTAGTTATTGTTTTGAAAAAAAAAATTGATGTTTTGAATCGTGATTTTTTGAAAAATGTGTGGTTAAAAATTATGTTACAGTTTTGAATTTACGTGTAAAATATTTTATTTTGTGAATACGTGGTTGAAAATGAGTATGATAGTTAAAGTGTTTTGTTTTGAAAGGAGACAAACAAGGAGCTAAATCCTAATTGGATGGAAAGAAATCCGTCTAGGATGACTTATGCCGGTTGAGGATGGCATTGCCAAGATTTCAAGGTGGGGGACCCATTTGTAATTTTTGAATAGGTATAGGGATCTCCTCTGCGATTTACCCTTTTAACATTGGAGGAATGCTATTTAACACCCGTTTAATGGTTACTGCATGATATTAAATGATAAATTCATTTAATATACAATGTTATATGATTCATTTAATTGATCATATCAAAGTGAATCGATGTCCTCGCACCATTGATGTAACATAAACTATATTTGGCAACTAACCGTACACACAAATTGTGTGGCCATAGGGTGATTCACTCGGTGTGAAAAATAAAAATGTACTTACTGTTACGCCTATAAATTACCACTTCATATTGGGCTATTTTATTGGACTCGGACGAGGCCCATCAGAATTGGGCCCCCAAAGCCGAGGCGCTACCTAGGCCCTAAGGAGTTCAGCTGAGGCGCTCGCCGAAGTGCTTATTATTATGTTCATATGATCACCTTCTTATTGGGCTTAGACTTCGGCCCACCAACTCGTTTGGCCTATTTCACTTCCATTTCTCTATATATATAGATTCACTCATATAACTAAGGAAGGTTATACACTCTCTAGCCAAACCCCCATCTCCATACTATTGCACTCTATATATCTATTGTCCTCCGGTCGTTGACTTGACCGTCGGAGTGCAAACGGTGGCCGAACCTTTTTTTCGTCTGGCCGCCTTTGTCTCTTAACGAGGTGCTACTTGCACAGGTTTCAAGGGGACGAGGATAGGGAACCTGTTGGAGCCATTTTTGAAGGTCAACATATTGGCCCCAATTTGTGGGAATCGCTACATTAACCATGTTATACCACGTATAAAATGCCATTGGAAAAATCCATTTTTCCGGTAAGTTCTTTACCAAAAAGAGTTCAAAACAGCAACAACCAACAATAGAGGAAAATAGCTACTGGAAGGGATAACAGAGGCATGAAAAATTCCTTGAAAAAGGAGATTTCCAGCAAACGCGAGATGAAAAATTCGTGAAGAACAACTATTGCCTATTACTGACAGGCCTGGTCCTGGGGCGAGGCCAGTGAGACCCGCGCCTCAGGCCCAAGACCATTAAGGGGCCTATTTTTTGCCCTAATTATTATTATTATAATTATTATTATTTTCAAATAATAAGAGCCGGCCCAAAACTAATTATCCAACAACCCACAATCCATTAATCCTAAAATTCCAACCCAACTCATATATCCAAATCCAATATCACAACTCATTTACCCAAATTCCCAAAATCTGAAATATGAATTATACGATTTAGGGCTGCTGCTGCTCTTCTCGACCCACTCGATGTGCTCCAGTGCTACTGCTCGTCTAAGTGTCTGTGTCTGTGTCTTCTCCGTCTGTTCGTCACGTCGTCCGGTCACTCGACTCACCACAGTCCACCTCCACCCAGGTGATTTATGATCACTACAACTAGTATCTTTAAGGGAAATGTTGACATTTTAGATTCTCCTATCGTTGTATCATATATGCATCACAGCCTCAGACTTTAATGATATTTTTGCTAAAAAAAAGGGAAAAAAGTGGTCTTAGTGTTTTGGTTCAACTTCACAATGTTTAGGTAGTGTTAGTCTAGCATCTTATAGATAGTTTCTGAATATAGGCATTGTTTGGATTTTAAAGAACATGATTTTAAAGTGGTCTTATTATTTGGATTTTAAAGAACAAGTTATTTCGCGGGAAATCAGATGAAATCTTCAGAATGTGGACGAGTATATTGAGTAAGGAGATTTTCTTGTTTTACGATTAACAGAGATAGTGGTGTCTTAAGCAAGTTGGAGGAGTTAGTTATCTGCTGTAGATCAATTACTTAGTTTGTGGAATTGAAAGAGCAAGATGATTCAATCTATTGTGGGAAGATTTTGACTTGAGAATATGGAGCTTGACATATTGTGAAAGTAGAACAAATGGGTTTGTAGAATTATCTGAAAATCTATCTAACTCTGTTCAATTCTGCATAAGGGTTTAAAGCTATGACATCACTCAGTGTATTTTCATTCTTTATCATTGTCAACCATGACTTTTCCTTAGCCCTTTCTTTCCGCTTAAAAGGAGAAAATAAAAAACTTGTAAACATTCTATGTTATAGAAAGGCTAATGACAAAAAAATAAAATGCCTAGTGAAGTTAAGACAAATGGGTGAATGATTTATTCGCCACGAGGCTTAGTCTTGATGCATAAACCTCACTTAGTCAAGCTGCAAGTTTCTGATAGCCTCACATGAGACAAGACTTGAGGCATAAACCTCAATATTTTTTAACAATTATAGATTCTGTACGAAATCATGCCATAAATTGTGCAAATATTCAATTTTTGTTTTGTTAAATTGTTAATATCTTGATACAGAGTTGGAGTAAAACTAGCTGACTATAGTTGGCACAGAGAATTAATCAAATTATTCTCACCTTATGGGAATTATTTGGATTCGCTTTGATCTATTAGGAACCATCACGTTAAATAAAAAATGAAGAGGCAATAACCCTGCACACTTTTACATATTTGTTAAATTTGCACTTGGTACCCTACTGTTGACACTTGAAACAAATTATTTCTGGCTAAATCATATACCAATTCCTATAACTACCCTGAAGCTCATGACATGGAAACAATAATTTAAAATCTTTTCATTTAAGAGTTGTGTTTGTTGGAGAGGAAATTTTTGAGTGCTGAGGTTGACAGCATAAAGCCTTTACTAAGATTTAAGAGAATGATTTCTACTGTGCTTAGCCTTGGAAAACCAAGATGAAATGTTGTTATCTTGCTTGTCAATCACGTTATTCTTTGCTAGATTTATATGTACTTGAGGTGATCATATGGGAAAATAGTTTTCTTTGCCTTTTATATTTTTGTTTGCCAATTAACCTTAATAGAGCTTTGTATTTTGAGTGCTTGTCTGTCTGCCATCATTTGGTCAAGGCAATATTGCAAGTTAATGCTTTTCAACTTTGATGTCTATGGAATGCGGATTATGGTATTTTAATTGTCTTGTTTTCTTCTTTCTTAATTTTGCCCCCTTAATTTTAGTTGATTCTAAGAGATGTCTCTGTCTCAATTTGTAGGGGTCATTGTTAATGCACTTGGAGCTATTATTAAAATTTTTAAAATTGGGATCGGCTTACTCCTAGTTCAGAAAATGGGATCATTCTCAACGGTATAATTCCACAATCTTCATCAAAATTCCACTTCTCAAGTAAGTAATGACTTGCCCTGACTTGTTATTGAAGATATTGGAAATGTTTGAAGCCTTGTCGGCTTATATAATTGTGCCTGGTCGGTTTATATGATTGCTTATTGTACGATAAACAATTGCACAGGCGCACGTAGTAACTATATTTGAAACTATAATTGTGAGATGATTGAGATATTGTGTAATTATTTTTTAGGTTAATCATTGGACATTAGATATTCATTCCTATATTATGCCTCATAAACATGAGTCTGGTGCTCAAAAGAGGAAAAGGAAACGAAATCAAATTGCATTAATTCAAAGTCAAGCAGGAGATATTAACAAATACTTCAAAAGCAACAATATGAATGTGTTGAATGCGGATAAAGTAGAGATTCAACATGCCCATGTTAATGAAGTAGATGATAAGTATGAAGAAGTGAGTTAACCTACCAATGTTAACGAAGTAGATGATAAGGAAGAGAAAGTAATGAAGCCCGCCTCTAATAATGAAGAAGATGATCAGGAAGAAGAGGGTTACTTTTTTCTAAATTTGGATGATCCCGGGAATTGGAAAATTATTGATCAAAGAACAAGGGATTACTTAATTGAAAAAGGTCCAAAAAGAGTTGATGACATATTAGTTCCGAAAAACTATACAAATAGACATTTTGATTCTTCACAATATAAGCGATTGCTACCAAATGGGAAAACAGATGATAGAAGATGGCTAGTATATTCAATATCTATGGACAGAATCTTCTGCTTTTGTTGCTAGTTGTTTAAAACACCAATAAATGTGACCAAAGTTGGCCAACTAGGTAATGATAGATTCAAAAATTGGCATAATTTGCATCGGTCTATTAAAAGTCATGAAGGAAATGAGGAGTATTTACGTTGCATGACTAGATGGATTGAATTGGAAAATAGGTTTTGATCAAAAACTACAATTGATAAAAGCGTTGAATTGTTGATTGATCCTGAAAGAGAACATTGGAGACATGTATTAACAAGAATAATCACTATTGTGAAAAGACTTGCGAAAAACACATTGCCATTTCGAGGAGATGATGAGAGGCTATTTGTTGAGAACAATGGCCTATTTTAGCAAATGGTGAAAATAGTTAGTGAATTTGATCCAGTAATGCAAGAGCACCTTTGGCGGGCTAAAGCAACAGAGATTCAATATACGTATCTTGCCAAAAAAATTCAAAATGAGTTGATACAATTGTTGGCTAATCAGGCGAGAAGTTCAATTGTCAAGAATGTTAAACATGCAAAATATTTCGCAATTATACTTGATTGTACTCCAGATGCAAGTCACGAGGAGCAAATGTCTTTAATTGTACGATTTGTAGATGATTCGACAAATTTACCTACAGTTGAAGGACATTGGCTAGAATTTTTGAAGGCAGATAACACAACAGGACTTGGACTTGCAATCGAGCTTCAAAAGGCTTTGATAAAAATTGATCTCGATTTTGATGACACTAGAGGGCAAGGGTATGACAACGGATCTAACATGAGCGGGAAGCACAAAGGTGTGCAAAGAAAAGTCTATGAAATGAATCCCCGAGCTTTATATACTCCATGTGGCGCTCATAGTCTAAATCTAGCATTATGTGACAAAGTGAACTGTTGTTCCAAAGTTGTATCCTTCTTCAGAGTGATACAATGCATCTACACATTATTTTCCTCTTCTACCAAGCAATGAAAAATTTTCAAAGATAATGTACAAGGGTTGACTGTGAAGCCATTGTCACAAACACGTTGGGAAAGTCATGTTTAAAGTGGGAAGCCTATAATGGAGCAAACTGCACAGATAAGAGATGCATTACTTGATTTGGCAGAAAGTAATGAAGATCCTAAAGTGAAGAGCGAAGCCGAGTCGTTAGCAACACATAAACTTCAAAATTTTGAGTTTTTACTTGGCATGGTAATCAGGTACAGATTGTTGCATGCTGTTAATATTGTGAGTAAATTTCTTCAAAGCGAATCTATGGATATTAATAATGCTATCGACATCTTGCAAGGACTTGTTTCATTTCTTGAAGAATACAGAGAAATTGGATTTGCTATTGCCAAAGATGAAGCGACAAAAAAGGCAAGCAAAATGGGAATTGAAGCTGTATTTACAGAAAAACGCATAATTCGAAGAAAAAACAATTCGATGAAAGCGGTAGTGATGAGGTAAAGCAATTAGCAGAAGAATCTTTTAGAGTTGAGTACTTTATTTTTATAATTGATCAAGCTCTATCTTATCTGAGGACCCGATTTAAACAATTCAAACAATATAATGACACATTTGAATTTTTGTTTAATTTGAAGAGGTTAAGGGATGCAACTTTTTCAAATTTGTTGAACTCTTGTTTGAATCTTGAGAAATATCTTCAACGTGATGAGCGTTTGGATATCAATGGGGATGATTTATATTCAGAGTTACAAGTCTTGAGGTGTTATATACCAAGTGAAGCAACAAGAGCAATTGAAGTGCTACAATATTTGAAGACATTGGATGTTTGTTTTCCAAATGCTTATATTGCTTACCATATTTTGTTAACCATACTGGTTAAAGTTGCATCTGTGGAAAGAAGTTTCTCGAAATTAAAGTTGATCAAGACTTATCTCCGATCAACTATGTTGCAAGAAAGATTAAACGGGTTGACTATGTTATCAATAGAAAAAGAAATGGTTGAGCAGCTAAGTTATTCATATTTGATTGATATTTTTGCCTCTAAAATAGCAAAACGAATAGTATTTAACTAATTGTTTGAAATTTTTGGTTTGATGATTTATAATATAAATCGTTTTTATGATATATTTCGTTGTTATTTTAATGTTAGTTTTTTAAGTTAGCAATGAGTCGCATAATACACCTTTTAATTTTGTCGCTGGGGGGCCTAATTTTCATCGTTCGCCTCAAGGCCCATCAAACACAGAACCGGCTCTGATTACTGGTTGCAAAAATTCATCATGAAAATGGTCAAGAAAATGTGGATATATCCAACAAAAACCTACAAAAGGCTTACTCCCAAAAAGAAGCTTTGTTTTGCTCCTCCACTATGTCCAGTCATTCCCCATTGAAAACCCAAAAACATCAAATGAAAGGTACAAACAGCCACAAGAAAAAAAAAAGGGGGTAATGGAGAAAAAGGCATATAAGAATGGCCAAGCGTATCCAAGAAAAATTGAGGTATCACCCTATACTTTCCTTCTCAAAATTCTGTCTTTTGGGAACACAACATAGAAAAAAGTTTACATTTTCTAAAAAGTTCTATTAAGTGGAGCTTGGATCCTTCTACTGCTCTCTTGGCCAGCCCATTTGGCATGGGAACCCATATGAAATGTCTTAGCTATAGAATCCACGAGGATGGGAAAAGTTTCGGCCAATATGTAGTGTTACAATCAATACAATGCTGTCCATATTAATTGGAGATTGAAACTGAGATTTTGAGGCCCTGGTGAAAAACTTCATGTTCAAGAAATTAGGTTTGTGAAAGTGCTAACAGTTTGTTTGATGAAATGTTACAAAGAAAAAAAAAATCTCTCCAAATTTCGGTAAACGCTGCAGTGGAACTTGTTCTTGGTTTGTCTTACTGTGCGCGTATTAATTGCTATGGAGACATATTTTTTGTGGTGGCGTGCAATCCCATTTCCTTGTCTTGTCTACTTACTTTTTTCAGGCTAAATTGACTTATACTTTCCTAGTTTATGCAAAAGATATTTTATTTTTAGTAGCCATAAGTGACCTCTCACAGTTTCAAGAAATGAATCAAGCTACATGTACACCGAGCTTGATAGCTCGGTGTACATGCCTCTCACACAAGGGGCTGGACCTGCGCATTAAATGTGTCGGGGCTCACTCCCTCATGTGAGGGGAGTGTACACCGAGCTTGTAAATGGCTTAAGCCTTCACGAAATAGATTGCAAGAAATGATTATTTGGTGGGCCAATTGTTCATTTGGGCCTGAGTAATGGCTCATCTCTATTGAGCCTATAGATTTATTTTATATGGCCAATATTATTCTTTTTGTTCCAACAGTTTATCATCTTCAAAGGGCCTAGATTTTATTTTCATGGGCATTAATTATTTGCTGCTTGATCTTCATAATGGGTTGTTATTTCTTCTTCTTTCCCCATCAAGTTATTTCTTGAGTTCTTTCACAATAAGCACAAGGGAAAGTAGTAGCTCCAATGTGATCTTCCGTGTCATTGAATTATGCTTGCTACGTATATTTAAGCGATAACCTGGACATGTTTTCACCTTTTCTTTGGAAAGCCAAAGGGTTGATTTCCTATTAGTCTATAATTTGCACCGCTCGGTATTTGGTTATGATCCTGATTCTGAAACTCGAGGTCCTTCATGTTGTCTATTTGAAGCATTCTCTGAAACTGTTAGAAATGTTGAGATCAAGAAGAATTTAATGGCTTCAAATGATAATACGGAATTTTATGGCCTATGGGATAGCCTCTAAGTTTACAATAAAATGCAAGCTAGAAAACTAGCATGCCACTTGCTTGGCAAAGTGTCCAACGATATAGTTAGCTCAGATCTCCATTATTCAAAATCTCCTTTTGATCATCATATTTATTATCTGAGGCTAACTTGTAAGGCCTTGTATTGTTGAAGATGAGTCCTCGCCCATCGAGGCTAGCTCGTGGCTTTCTTATTTATTAAATGTACTTTTGGAATCTTTGTTCCTTGAAAAAGGCAGAGGCTAATGGTCAGACGTGTTAGCCCTTGCTAAAGGAGCCTTTCTTGGCCTTATTTGCGGGATGTTTATTCCCCGTCTTGCCAAATGTTTATCCCTGGCTTCGCGAGATGCCTTTTCCTCGACTCACTATTGTTGAGCTTGGATCTAAGTCCTCTTCTATTCGAGGCCAGCTTATAAGATTTTGATAGTTTGACAATTCGCCAGATGTTTATCTTTGGCTTCGTGAGATGTCTTTTCCTTGTCTCACTATCGTTGAGCTTGACTCTAAGTCCTCCTTTATTCGAGGCCAACTTATAAAACTCTGACAGTTAGACAATTTGCCAGATGTTTATCCTTGGCTTCGCAAGATGTCTTCTCCTCGCCTCACTATCGTCGAGCTTGGCTCTAAGTCCTCTTCTATTTGAGGCCAGCTTATAAGACTCCGATAGTTCGACAGCTCGCCAAATGTTTATCCCTGGCTTCGCAAGATGTCTTTTCCTCGCCTCACTATCATCGAGCTTGATTCTCCTCTTCTATTTGAGGCCAGCTTATAAGACTCAATAGTTCAACAGTTTGCCAGATGTTTATCCTTGGCTTGGCGAGATGTTTTTTCCTCGCCTCACTATCATCGAGTTTGGCTCTAAGTCCTTTTCTATTCGAGGCCAGCTTATAAGACTCCGATAGTTCGACAGTTCACTAGATGTTTATTTCTAGCCCCGCGAGATAAGTATGCCTCGCCTCACTATCGTTGAGCTTAGCTCTAAGTCCTCGTCTATCCGAGGCCAGCCTATAAAATTTCGATAGTCTGATAATTTGCTAGATGCTTAGCCCTGGCTTCACGGGATGCTTATCCCCTGCCTCACTATCGTCAAACTTAGCTTTAAGTTCTCGTACATCCGAGGCCAGCTTATAAAACTCGGATAGCTTAACACTTCGCCAAATGTTTATCCCTGGCTTTGCGAGATGTCTTTTCCTCACTCCTCACTATCGTCGGACTTAGCTTTAAACCCTCGTCTATTCGAGGCCAGCTTATAAAACTCCGATAGTTCAACACTTCACTAGATGTTCATCCCTTGCTTCGCGAGATGTCTTTTCCTCGCCTCACTATTGTCGAGCTTAGCTCTAAGTCCTCGTCTATCCGAGGCTAGCCTATAAGACTCCGATAGTCTAACAGTTTGCCAGATGCTTATCCCTGGCTTCGCGGGATGCTTATCCCCCGTCTCACTATCGTCGAGCATAACTTTAAGCCCTCGTCTATTCAAGGCCAGCTTATAAAACTCCAATAGTTCGACACTTCGCCAGATGTTCATCCCTGGCTTCACGAGATGTCTTTTCCTCACTCCTCACTATCGTTGAGCTTAGCTTTAAGCCTTCATCTATCCGAGGCCAGCTTATAAAACTCTGATAGTTCGACACTTCACCAGATGTTCATCTCTGGCTTCACGAGATGTCTTTTCCTCGCTTCGCTATCGTTGAGCTTAGCTTTAAGCCCTCGTCTATCTGAGGCCAACTTATAAAACTCCGATAGTTCGATACTTTGCCAGATGTTTATCCCTAGTTTCATGAGATGTGTTCTTTTCACTTCACTATCATCGAGCAGAGTTCTAAATCCTCTACATTTCGAGACTGGTTATGGCTCTGATAGTTCGAGTTACTCACGGGACGTCTATCCCCTACCTTACCAGATGTTGTCCTCAGCATTACAAAACTTAGACGCACCTGACTCGGAGTCCTTTGTGGGTCATCGCCTCGATCGCTGCGTTTCCTCCTAAGCTTTACAAAGCTTTAGTCATCTCCTAATGCGTCGACCCCTATAGGTCAGCGCACTAGTGGTAGATGAGCTCTCCACTCAGTTTTACAAAGCTTAGTTGCACCTGACACGGAGTCCCCTATAGGTCGTCACCTCGATGGTTGCATTCCCTCCTAAGTTTTACAAAGCTTTAGCCATCTCCCAACACGTCGTCCCCTATGGGTCAGCGCACCGGTGGCAGATGAACTCCTTCCTCAAGCAGCATCGAAGCTTCAGCGCCTCAGTCGAAGATGTGTTCCGACCTTCAGCTTCACAAGTTTCAACATCCCCCCGCGCATCGTCTTATGAGTTAATGCTTAGGTAGAGACAGTTGAACTTACAATCGTAGCAGCAACCATACACTCAGCTGATCTTAAAAAGTCAACGGCTGATATACATCGGTATGCTTCAGTATTAGTACAGCTATTTATATTTAGTTCAGAGCATCGCCTCTGCTACTGTGTCCAGAGCATCACCTCTGCTACTACATCTAGAGCATCGCCTCTGCTTCGCCTCTGCATCCAATGCATCGCCCCTGTCGCCTATGCTACTTACATTTAAAGCATCGTCTCTGCATCAACTTTATCACAGTAGCTTACATTTCAAGTTCGACTCGTATATAAATAATACGACTTGGACTTGGGGGACTACATAGTACTGCTAGCATACGCATCACATTACTACTAGCATACGCATCACATTACTGCTTCCAAGCATGAATGTCATATCAATGCTAGCATACGCATCACATTACTGCTTCCAAGCATGAATGTCATATCATTGCTAGCATGTCATACGTACGTATGTCGTGTTATCATCATTTTCATTTTATTGTCAGCATCATGTTACTTGCTTCACTATAGCACTATTGATACACTGAGTTGTGTGAGCACATGATTTATCATATTGCATGACAAATCCTCGGCACATATCTTGGAGAAATGTGATATGTCACACCTTATAGTTATGAGCATTTGAAGGGGCAAAAGGACCCCAAATTTATTTGGTAAATGTGTTGTGGATATATTGTATTGTATTACATGATTAGTTTAGTCCATATTACAGATGAGATGCTGTCGAAATTTCGAAAAAAATATATACAATATATCTTTCGAGGCAATTCGTGAGTACACACTTATTTTGACTCGAACACATTTTCTGAGGCAGTTCGTAAGTCCTCACTTATTGGAGCGACTCATATTTCTCGAGGCAATTCGTAAGTCCTCGCCTATTTGGGATCGATGCATATTTTCGAGGCAGCTAGTAAGTCATCACTTATTGGAGCTACCCATCTTTTTGAGGCAATCTGTAAGACCTCTCCTACTTGATAGCTTATATTTCAAATTCAACCTGCATATAAATAATACGACTCAGACTTGGAGGACTACTGTTACGCCTATAAATTACCACTTCATATTTGATCATCTTATTGGACTCAGGCAAGGCCCATCAGAATTGGGCCCCAAAGTCGAGGCTATGATGAGGCCAGCCAAGGCGCCACTGGGGCCCTAATGAGTTCAGTCGAGGCGCTCGTCGAAATGCTTATTATTATGTTCATATGATCACCTCCTTATTGGGCTTGGACTTCGACCCACCAACTCGTTTGGCCCATTTCACTTCCATTTCTCTATATATATGGATTCACTCACATAACTAAGGTAGGTTATACACTCTCTAGCCAAATCCCCATCTCCGTACAATTGCACTCTATATATCTATCTCCGTTCGACCGTTGACTTGACCGTCAAAGTGCAAACGGTAGCCGAATCTTCTTTTCATCCAGTCGTTTTTGCCTCTTGAGGGGATGCTACTTGCGCAGGTTTCAAGCGAATAAGGCTCGGGAACCTATTGGAGACATTTTTGGAGGTCGACACTTATGTTTCTCCAGAACCAGAACGACCTAGAGCTACAAGAAGCAATGGGATTAGAGAAAGTGGCCCCAAAAGAATCAGACATGTCATTGAAAACCTCGAGCATCAAACTCGAGGTTCCGATGTATTCTACAAGTGCAATTTTGATGAAAAATCTCTATTTGTCTTGTGATCCTTACATGCATAATCGCATGCAAAAAATTGAGAGGAGTTTCATAGAGTCCTTTACACTTGGCACGATAAGTCACTCATTTTCACACGATCTCCATTTTCATGCTCAATTGTGTTTGATGTATTTGTTCGTCGTGGAAATTGGAAACAGTCCCTTGAGTGATATTTGCAAATTGTGATTGAACGATTTTGCTAGGATTTTAAGGGCAAGATTTAAGATATATATTTTCGAGCGGTTGTACTGAATATCGAAGCAAACAAATACCAAACTTAAGAGATTTATAGAAAAACTCAAAGAAATACATAAAAGCTTTCTCAAACTGCAGCCATGACACTAAGAATGGAGATGTTACAATTTTGAGGCTCAGAAACAATGAAATTAGGATTTTACCCATCTGTATGACCAAGAACCCTGACCCGTAGACCTAAAGCATACCTTTATCAATTAAAGGAAGCCACAAGGTTAAAAGACTCACACCAACCCTTTAACAGTACACTAAGTATTTGTTGGAGGAATTTTGTGAATAGTGACGCCAAAATAAGTATAATAATGGTTTGTAAATCCGTGCCAAAAATTGGACAGAGTAACGGCAAAGAAAACACAAACAAGAAGAAGAAGAAAGTAGGGACAAAGTTGAGGCAAGAGTTGGACTCTTTGTCCTTAAGTCGAATTTGCCCCGCAACGGTGCCTATGGATTTCGGCAATCAACTCCCAAGATACAACGGCTACACTTGTGTTTGTAGCACTCCAAAACACAAGTATAACGAACCAAATTTAGACTTATGTACTCCAAGGATGAAATGAAGGAAAATCAAAATAAATGAAATGATTTTGATTTTGGATAGAAGAGAGGATGAGAGATGTTTTGCATATCAAAATTGTTAGGAATAGGACACCCAAAGGGTCCTATTTATAGACCATGAAAGGGTGTGGACGAAATGGTTGAGGCCAAACCATGCACCCTTTCCGTAGGTCGATCCCCGCTGCCCCCTCGACCCCCGCGACTTGACCGGGCAAGTCGATCCCCGTTTGTGCGCCCCGAAGCGGCGAAGTGGCAAACAATTTTGCCTAAAAGGATTGAGTCGAGCTTTTGAGTATTTGGCCGAAGTCGATACGAAGTCACTTTAATCGATTTTCAATTTTCGATTTATTTAACCAATATCCAACAGTATCAAATTTCACAAAGAAAATTAAAATGAACACCTCCAATCAGAGATTGGAAGAACACACAAAAGAGAAGAAAAAGAGTCTCGAAAGGAACCACTCAAACGGCTGAAATAGTGATATTAATCAATAGTGCAACCAAAGGTGCTATTTATACACTAAGAGTTAGCCATTGACCAGAATATCATCTAACGGTCCAAGTGGCTCCTTAGAGAACAGAGAAAAGTACATTTGGGCTGCAACCAATGCCACGCCCTTAAACATGCTTTAATGTTTGGGCCTGGGTTTGGATCATGTCACGTCACTGGGCAAGAGCCTAAAGTTGAGAAAACCGATTTTGGGCCTTAGCCCATTGTTTCATCATTGCCTCCAAAGAGATATTTGGCATCATAACCCAACAAGAGCAAGATGATCATGCTCTAATATTGGAAATGTGTGTATTAAATTCACTATATTTGTGAATCTAGTTGTTTCAAGACACATGATTTAGGGGAAAATAATATTTCGTTAAAGACCACTCTTGGAATTTCATTGTACAAGTTATGAAGGTAGCAGCTAAATTTGCAGATTATTTTTAGCTATTATTCAAAAGAGTTTTGCTATTTACAATCGTTCACTACCGCAATCGTCCTATGTGATATACATGTGATTATTAGTGATTTGATGCACTAATGTGGTAGTTTTTTATTGTATCATGCATCAAATCATTAATCGCCACATGTATGTCAAGTAAAGCAACCGCGGTAGTTAGCGATTGTAAATCACGTTATTCTATTAAAAATCCATCATGATGACTTCAAACAATTCACAGATTGTAAGAAAGATGGCATTGCTATATTTACAGCCAGTTACCTTACCTGAAGGATAAAACTATCTAACTATTTCAGTTACCTCAATCTGTTCAATTAATTTGTGTTGTTATTGAGCGTTTCCATTTATCTATTATCTAGCTTATTGCCGGATTAGGAGTGTCCAAAGTTGTGGACTCATCTGATCTCAAGTTCAAGGTGGGTGCCCTGGTTTGGGGAATGACTGGCCGGGAATATTACAGCCTTATTAAAGCTCCAGAGACCTTTTTCAAAATTCAGCACACAGATGTGCCTCTCTCCTACCATACAGGAATTCTTGTTAAGTTACTGTCTTAAAAATTCCATCATCACTGGATAGAGTTGTTCTGTTTTTGGTGCAAAGATAAAGAGGTTTACTTGATAAGTGGAGATCGTTTTGTTTGAGTACTCGTGCAAGCGCAGAAAGAATTACTGGCTCCACTGTCAAAATCAGCTAACTTCTAGCACTTGCCTATTGATAATTTGATCAAAACCTTTAGCAGGACGAATATAGCATCGGGCTGGATATGACCGGTATTTTGGTTTGGTGATACTGACACAACAAGGTCATGTTTCTGGGTCTATCTTTTACTTTCAAAGACAAACAATGGTAAGTTTATTACGGTGTTGCATCACTCTCGTGGATGATTAAGAATATTTAATAGAACATGAAATTTATAGTATTTATTGAACTAAACTTTGGCAGACTTTTTTACTTTTATAGTTGATAACTGCTCGACTAATTTACTCTATACTTATTCTTAGTTATGCCTGGCACGACTGCTTATTTTGGTTTTTATGAGGTTTGCTCTCCCAAAAAGGGTGAAACTGTCTTCATTTCTTAGTTGGTTGGACAGCTTGTTGGCAGTGGCGGATTTAGAAGGTGGCCGGCGGATTTAGTAGGTGGCCCGCTAGGGCGACCCGACTGGACTCGCCGGTGAGAATTATTATTATTATTATTATTATTATTATTATTATTATTATTATTATTTTATAATAAATAAAAATTTTATGTTATATAATTAGTAGTTCATTTTACTTTCAAACCTCTCTTCAGCTTAGTTGATTAAAGCTTCCTTTTATATATTGTGAGTTTTGGGTTTGATTCCTTCCCCTCCACTTCATTGTGCAAAATTTTTATTTCTACAATATTTACCAAAATTAATTCCTTATAACTTCTAAAATTAGGATAAATGGAAGCTTAACCATCATGTCAATGGTTGAATTTTAAATCTAAATTTAACAAAATAATATATGTTAAGACTCTAGGAGAGTTTTTTCCCCTCTTTTTTTTTTGGTTTTTGTCGTTTTAAATATTTTATGCTTCAATAATTTATAAGATATGACTTATGAGTATTGAGTTTTAATTTATATATTATTTGAGAATTTGTCTACTTTGAATTATGATATTAAAAATTAATTTAAATATCGTGAAATGTGAATATGTGATTCATGAAAATTGAAAATGAGAAATTGGGCAATTTATAATTTGTGATGAATTGGTGTTGAAAATTGGAAATTGAAACTTTAATTATATTTTAAAATTAATTTTAATTATGTTTAATCTTTAATTAACGTTCAATTCTCGTACTAATTATGGAATGATTTTTTCAACTGAATTTCAATCTAGTTCTTATAGTGATATATTTAAGCTCTCAAATACTTTTAGTCAAGCAAACGATTTGTTAAGCATTGATAACACAAAAAAGTTTTATGTATCATGTAATTTATATTATTTCAGATTGTATGGAAATATAATATGATATAAATATACGATTTTTTACGTTTTAGTATATTTACATACAAATCGAAGAATTTTTAATATTATTTAATTTAATATTAATAAATGATATTGCTATGCAGTCGTTGACTATGGACAGTCAACGGTCAACGATCACCCTAGTTGAGTTGCAGTCCTGGATTCGCTCTTGCTTGTTGGGCAATTTGCAAAGTTGCTTGAGTGCTACATCATCGGAAGTACCGAAAGCAAATATAAGGTTAGTGAAAAATATAATGCTGATAGGTAGCTTTACATAAACAGAGATATTAACAACAAAAAGCTTGATTTTTCCTTAGTTTGACAGTGATCAAGTTATCTGGGCTCATATGACATCTAAGTTTAAGTTTCTACAGAAAACTTGAAATAAGCTCGAGTTTGCTCTTTGGGATACTGACGTGTTCTATCAACAATATAGGAGCTAGTAGAGAAGCTCGAGAAACAGAGTCCTTCCATGCTATTAAATGTTCTTTTTGTTGGAAGATTAACGCCATCAGGGAAATCAAAAAATAAACAACATAGAAGTGATATCAAGAGGATGAAATAAATGTGAAGAACAAACAAAAAATGAAAGGCTCAAACACGACAATATCGTTGTCCTCAAACGATATTTGCCCCCTCTCGATAACAATTTTGGTGCTTAAAAGGTATCGCGGCAAATGGTTTGTAGGAGTAATCAAGTCTTGTAGAGAATTAATACTTAAACATTTGTATAAATTCTCCAGAACTTGAAGAACATAAAGGGAATATTGAATATGGATGAAGAAAACTTTGATTTCTTCTTTGTGGAATGAAGATTATGATAAAAAATAGTTCTTCAAAGTGATAATGATGCTTCATTGTAATTGGATCACGAGAACGGCAAGGACCAACCTTATATAAACTTTCTAGATCGGGTATCTCAATATCATGTTTTGAGCAAAACTTTTTCACTTCCTCAAAAATTCTTCCCAATCATCATCTCTTAATTTGTGGTGGAGTTTTGTTGTAGTAGAAACGAATCTCATAGCTGTCCGAATGTCTTGAGATTTCCTTTGAAGGGCTTGACAAAGAACATCGGTTATTCTCATGATAGTATGCATTAAATGCAAACTGAACATGAAATCAAAACTTTTCATATGTTTGTAAGTACCATGAACTTCACCTCTAGATTTTCCATTTGGACAATGAACACTAAGATTTTCAAACACAACGCAAGTTGCATTATACATATCTATTAAGCTCTTTTTATAGAGTCATAATGAAAACTCCAACGAGTTGCTCCTGATCGTTGTAAATTACCCACTTGATTTGCTCCACTTCTCGACTCACGCTCCCCAATAGCTAACATATGCTTAATTTCAATTCTTTGAGCAGATTGTAACTCCGTAACGCGCTTAGGAGAAGAAGTAATAATGTTGATAATATTATCCAAATGAGAAAAGAACTCCCAAATAATATCAACTTCTTTAGTTGCATAAACCAATACCAACTGTAATCGATGAGCGAAACAGTGGACATAATACGCATACGGACGATCTCTAAGAAATAATGCCTGAAGTCCATTCCAAGCGCCCCGCATATTACTAGCACCATCATATCCTTGGCCTCTCATTTATGACACTTCAAGTTCATGTTGAGCAAGAACATTTACAATCTCATTTTTTAGGCTTGATGACGTGGTGTCGTTGATGCTTTTGATATCAAAGTAGCGTTCCGTCCAAATATCCTGACCATTCACAAACCTCAAAATAATAGCCATTTGTTCTCTCTTAGATGCATCTTGTGCTTCATCAACAAGAATACAAAAGTATCCATCCCCAACTTCTTCACGAATCATCCTTCTTACTCTATTCGTCATTATGTGTAAGATTTCTTTTTAAATACTCGGAGCAATGTATTAGGCATTTTTTGGAGCATTTTTCAACACAACTTTATCAATTTCTGTATTTGTTTCTGCTAAAATTTTTATCTTCTCAATAAAATTCCCACGATTTAATAAAGATGAAGATTCATCATGACCTCTAAAGGAACAACTTTGAAATGCTAGCCAACGTGCACTTCGAATTGAAGTCTTTAAATGTAGACGATGTTTCTCAACTTCTTCATTCGATATGGTATGTATCACTTTGTCAATATGTTGAGACGGTTTCATTAAATCTTTAGCTCTTCTCTCACACATATTATGTTCCGATGATCGCAAATGAGTAAGAAATACACATTTTGCTCCGTCATTGACCCTCTTCCACTGGTTATATCCAGAAGTTACCAATGCCAAACAATTGGACAGATTTCCATCATTCCGAAAAAGATAACAATAAAAGCAATATGCTGTATCTGTTGTAGGCGAATATTCTAACCAAGGAAACTGGTTGAACCATTTTGCCTGAAAGCGATGAGATTGAGATTTTCCTTGTGTTCTAGGATACTCAACAAGTCTTGGTTGATAAGGCCCAGCCTTTAGATATGACACTCTAATTTCATCCCGCAGATTAGAAGGAAATTCTAGTATTTGCTTTCTTTTTCCTGGTTCTCGTTCAATGCTAATATTTGAGGATGAATGATGTTCAACTTCCGAAGGAAATGAAGGTAGATCTTCAGTTACTCCATCAGAAGTTGTACTTTCAGTAGGTCGACTAGACCTTTGGAAGAATGAAAACAAGTTCTTATTCTTCTTGAAAGGAGGTTGACCTTCCATTTTCAATTCTTACAATTGCAAAAAAAGGTAAAAAAGAAAAAATCAATCATCAATGATATTATTCTAGGAATAATAAAAAAATAATCCACTAAATTGACAAGACAACAACAACAATCATTAAACCAACAAGACAACAACAAAAATTATTAAGCCGACAAGGCAACATGTCAACAAGGCAAAAACAAGTTATTAAGCCGGCAATGCAACATTTCAACAATAATTAATTCAATAATTCAATGTTTTGCCGGCAAGGCCCCAAGTGGAGAGACGAGGGCATTTACTTACAAGTGATGAGGGAGTATATTAAGCTCTTGCAATTTGCTTTTCCTACATGTTCGTTGGACCGGTATGCCTTGATAATGATAAGTTTACTGCATTTTTGAAATTGAAAAATAATTCAATTAAGCATGTTGACAATCAAAATCTAAGAAAACTTCGATTTTTAAAAAACTCATACTCAATAATCAATATAATATTAATGACAAATATATATAAAAAATGGTCCAAGTTATAAAATCTAACTTACAACTGTACAATTATACATTTTTTTAATATTTTTTATTTACTTTACAGTTATTGCATTTGTTTCATTTTTGTATTTCGTAAAAATCAATCAAAATAATTTAAACAATATAAAAATAATCACTTAAAAAGATAGACATGACTGAGATGAGATAATATCTATAATCTATTTGTACTTTAAACCACATGCCACAAACAGACAAACAATTCTTATTCTTTAATTAATTAACTTTTGACTTTATCAAAATCTTCCCATCCCTGTGTCAACAATCCATATAAATTAAAAGGTCGTTCTTCTTCTTTTATTTTCTAAGTTCCAACACTTCCAGCATTCGGGCCTCCCGTTTCCAGTTCCGTTTTTTGGTTTTCAAATTTTAGATTTTCTAATCCTATACAACTGTGGTCTATAAACTCTACATAATACAAGCATAAATGGACATTCAAAGAGAGAGAGGCTCACAGACATACAAAGAGAAACGGAGAACAGCAGTGGCGCCGGTGGACTGGTGGTTTGGACTCTTACACGGCGGACTGGCGGTTCTTCGCGGCACGCCGGCACCTACTAGAAAGTATTGGGCTATGAAATCTTTTATTAGGGTAATGAGTCCCTTAATTTTATAGAAATTTTGGATTGAAAATTTGAAAAAATAAGTTGGAGCTGGAGAGACCGAGAGAGTCTGAGTCTGAGAAAGGAATCGTCGTCCAATCTGAAAAAATAGGTTTGGACCTGTTGTTGGAGATTAATGTTGGATTAGAATTAAATTTGGTTTGTGTTTGGTTGTAGTTTTGGGTTTAAATGGAAAATAAAATTTATGTTTTGTTTGGGCTAATAAATTAAAGTTGGGTCATTTGCTCATTTTGTTGCAACTAAAATTGGGTCATTTGCTCATTTTGTTGCAACTGGGTTTACACCACACGGGCTGGTTTTCAATTTTACACGGCCTGATTTTAAATTTTACATGGGCTGAACTAAAAAAAAAAGATTGACGGCCTGGATCCGCCTATGCATGAAGCTTTGAACCAATTGTTCCATGTGACAATACCGGTAAGAATACACACACGAGTACCACATGTTCTTAAATTCCTCATAACTCGCTTAGCGCTTTTATGGTTTTGCGCTTATCCCTTTCAACAATTTTTTAAGAGAGAAACTCTAACTCTCTATTAAGACTGTACCACCTTGAAGATTGTTTAGGTGAAATTCTTCTAGTACCTTTGTTACTTTTAAAGGTATTTGTGTTTTAGCACTGAATTTCATTAAGAGCTTAAAACTCAACCCTCATTTCAGTAATAACCAGCATTATTTTAATTAGGATACGATTATTGTGAATTTATATAATGCTGCAACAATCCACATATCGAATGACTTGTTAGTACCTTTTGAACCCATGAATTGCCTTTTGAGTAATGATAGGTAGGGTTGCCGTCATTGGTGGACCCTTATATTTTACGAGTTTCAACCCCATCCTACTTCGAGTAGATGCCACTAAAATTTTATTTAGTGGTCTTGTTAAATGATCTGCTAATATTTTCTTGAAAAATTAGAAAATTATTCCATCTTTGATAATTTCCTTGTGACGTCACTTCTAAGACTTATATATCTTTACTTCTCATTTCATGTGACGTAGTATCTTATCAAAATATAGCTAGCCAATGATCGATTCATTTGAAAGATACAACTCATCACCACCAAGAAGCCACATGCTTCTCACTCGCTTTATTTAAAGCCTTATTAATTTTCAAAACACCATTGGATGATTTTCATCAAATCATTACACTAGTCAAATTACTTTAATGGATTTCATTCGTGGGTATTCACTTCTCATCATTGAGTCATTACAATGATTTTCAATAATATGAATATTCTTTAAATATTCAAATTGTTTTGCAAACGCCATAATCGGCTTTTACTCAATTTATCCACCTTAGACTTGGTATATCTATCATTATTATTATATATAAGGGTTTTCCACATTTTCTCCTTCATAGATATATTTCTATGATTAAAAGTTTTAAGGAACTTTAACTTTTATATTAACTTACCCCCACAATTCCTTAATTAGGAATTCATATGCAATATGTTAGTATTGCATCCGCAAATTTTTGAACTTCTCATATAAGTTCACTAGCATTTAATGTTAACCCCCACATTTTGTGTTATTTTAGAGCTTATCAACATAATAGCCCTCACATTTGGGATTATATTTGAACTTAGAGTTCATCAACTCTTTCATAGTTCAATTCATTTATCACTTATGATAAAGTCCGTGAAAGTTTAAGTACTTTCTGATAATGGTTGTTAAGTCATAATATACTTCAAATCGACTATTTTCAATTTGATCACATATCTGAATAGGGTCATTTCATAGACCGTTAATGCCTTTCAAGCACAAACCAACTCAATTGGTTCCTCACTAAAGTCCGATTCAACAACGAACGAGACTAAACATATTAATCTCCAATAGTTTGCAATTTATCACTTTCGTGACCTTCACAAGATAGCATCATATCACGTTATGTGATAAGCACCTTTTTTATATTTGGACAAAATCACATTTTATCGTGTTCATATGAAATCTCACTCAATTGCATAGAAGTAATTTAGGAGAATTAATTGAAGCTATCAATTCAATCAAATATTAAAATTTAACCAACTAAACCACCACATTCAAACTTTTAAGATTTGAATGAGAATGATATTTGGCACCACTGCCAACTATAGACACAATTTTTGTTCTATAAAATATTTTCATGTCTTAAATAGTTGCTCAAGCAGCTTCCGCTTTAAAATAAATTAAGACAAATCACAATTTGTTATGCTTTTATCCAAATATAATTGGCATAGGATCGTCTCACTTAATTCCATAGAATTAAATGAGGCTATGAATATTAACCCAAGCTAATTTGAGTTCAGCAAGACATAAAATCAATCGGACAATTAGTTGGCATTTTCACAACATTATTATTCCATGCATATGAACCTTATCATTCCCATATTGCACTTATAGCATGCATCAATTTATATTCCTTTTGATAGGTTCATATTTCTTTCACAAAATTCATATAACCGAATACAAGGAAAGAGACACAAAAGTTATCACATGTAATTTTCCATTTCCTTTGCATTACCGAATATTCACTGGCCAAACTAAATTAAATCACATGTATTTGTACAAAACCAACTATCACGTATAGGGTTATCCAGTTATGCTTTACTTTGAGTCTCAAATTGTTTGCATTCTGATAGATTTAACACGGAGAGTAATTTATTATTTTCTCCATGTATTATTTCAAGTAAGTTCAGATTCATATGCCGTCAATTACTGAATAGTCATCAACTGATTCAAATTTCATTCAAAATGAGAGTCCCCAACTTGTAAACTACTTTACGAACCAGAACCGCATGCATATGCAAATAGACAGACAATTGCAAGCAATATGATTATATAATACATACTGATCTTCAAAAGTAGAATACAAAATGCATGGCAAGCTTTATTTTTGGGATTTTCTGTGATATCTTAACTTATTATATCTCTTGCAAATCAACACAACCCAATTAAATGTTTAGGCATGAAACACTTGTATTTTACAAAGAAGATTCCACAGGACTTGTAAATATGCAATTTCAGATTCTGCCTTAATTTTGATGGGTCATCTTTCATTCACAGATATACTCAAATTTTGAATTTCACAATTATTCACTTTAATATGTACGAAACATGAAGGCATACATACTTATGAGTCATGTCCTTTCATAAATGAAGACAGATGACAGTATGCCATTTTATACACCACTAAATGATTCCAAAAGAGTATTACTATATCAGAAAATAATATGAGTACATGCAGAGACTAATGGACAGAATATTCTATTTTTTCAATTCAAAAATACATGCAATCCATGAATGAACTCATAATTACAAGTTATTTCAATAACAGAACCTTATCATACAACTTTAGGCCCCAACCGTTATCATATTAATTGAAAAGCTGTCATATTATTCCAATTGTTTTCCAATTATTATTCAACATGCTGAAAATGAAAGTGCATCCCAGGATATTATTTGTTTTTTTAAATAGAGGCAGTTTAACACAACGATTGGCATGTGAGTCTTAAATTTAGAAAATTTATTCTGCCAAAAGGACGACACTCCTTCATAAGTTAAAACTGGATATAGAGGACACATGATGATCAAATACCAGTATTTTCTTAGAGAAAATACCCAAGTTGAATTCCATATTCGAATTAAAATATAAAATGCACAACGAACGCAATAATCATTTTAAGGTTGTTGGAATATAATACTGATGTTTTGCACACATTATATTCACAAAACATGCTGCACGTATATGTGAAATCGAAACGCACTTTGACTTACTAAATTTGGAGAAGGCAAAATTTACCGTATCCTAATGCGAGAATCTGGACTCATGTCTTTCTTCCAATTGAATCTTCTTGTAAAGTTCGTCTCATCAAGCAGTCCATACAAACAAGAATCTCGATCCATCAACTTGATTGTTGCCATATTTCATTCTCCATTGCAAACAAATATCGTTTTAGATTATTGGAAGATTAACGCCATCGGGGAAATTGGAGAAGAAACAACATAGAAGCGATATCAAGAAAATGAAATAAATGTGAAGAACAAAGAAGAAATGAAAGGTTCAAACACGATATTACATCGTTGTCCTCAAACGATATTTGTCCCCTCTCGATAACAATTTTGGTGCTTAAAGAGTCTCGCAGCAAATGGTTTGTAGGAGTAATCAAGCCTTTTAGAGAATTAATACTTAAGCACTTATATAAATTCTCCAAAACTTGAAGAACACAAAGGGAATATTGAATAAGGATGAAGAAAACTTCGATTTCTTCTTTGTGGAATGAAGATTATGATAAAAAATAGTTCCGAGTGGTTTTCTTATTATTTGTAATATTTTTTCATTGATTATCCATGGCCTATTTATAGGCCTCAATCAATGCCACAAATTGGTGTCAAAACCATGTTGAAAGGTTGCATGAAACCCTCCAAAAGCCGCCAAAAAACTAACTAAAAACGACCTCCAACGGTCACTAAATTACTACCATGTGACCGCATGGTGTATTCCCATGCGGTCGCATAGCATGGTTTATACAAAACCCAGCCTCCATTTTTCGGTTAATGGCTATGCGACGCATGGCCTGTTGGCCTATGAACAGGCCTATGCCGTCGCATAGGCTAAAGTATTGGCTCCCATCTTCTCTTTCGTTCCACACTTGTGTTTATTGATTTATTGAACAACATTTTTCCATCACTTTTGACATTTGATGATGTATATTTCATGTGTCGGAAGAGTTAATATGGTATATCTCTGAATATCACAAGCATTTCCGCTCTTTACTTACTTTCTCTCTTCTTGTTGAAGGTTCATCTGTTAAAGAAAAAATCGTATTTGATGATGCATTTAACTATGAAGAAGAGCAAGATTTAACTGCAGCTTTAAAAAGGTGAGTTTTAACTTCTCTTCTTCCAGAGATGAACTGTGATTGCACTATGTGGGGTTTTAAGTCTTAATAAGTCCGGCTGCATGAATAGAATTGAGTTTGTGATTTGTTTAGTTCCTATTCAGTATTAGTGCCTCGTCAGAGGAAAAAAGACAATTGCAAATATTTCAAATTCTTGCACGGTTGCTTTAGTTTTACAAAATTCATTGTAAAATTGTTAATGGAATCGATATTTACTTTGAGAATGTTGGAGGAAAGATGCTTGATGTAGTGCTTCTCAACACGAAAATCAAGGGTCATATAGCTGTTTCTGGAATGATCTCATGGTACAATCTCGAGCAGCCGGAAGGTGTACACAACTTATTCTACACTGTAATTAAACGTATTCGTATGGAAGTATTCTTTGTTACTGATTTCTACCACCTCTATCCTAAGTTTTTGGAAATGATGCTTTCACGTATAAAAGAAGGAAAGATAACTTCTATAGAAGATATAGTCGAAGGCCTTGAAAGTGCACCGGCTGCTCTTGTGGGGCTGTCATCTGGTCGCAATGTTGGACAGCAGGTGATGGTGGTTCCTTGTGAGGAGTCGATAAGCTAATTCTCGTGGATGTCGGTCCAGATTGTCTAATATTTTGTGTAATTCACCCTTCCAAATAACAATTTATATCTCACATATAAAAGCGCATAACCAAATATAACTAATAATAAGAAAATTATAATCAGATTTTTGAAAGGAAAATTCTCTCCCATGTTCCCCAAATATTATCACTTGTTTCACTTGGTTTCTCATTTATTTTTGTCAAGCTTAGGTCTTCAAACTAACGTTTTTGGTGCACGTAAGGGTAGATGGACGGAAATTTTCATCAAATAGTCACTCGAAAAGCACGTGATTCATTCTTCCAAAATGTCTTTATAATTTAAACTTTTCATTATTTCACATGACTATTTGACAAAAAGTAGACAATTTTCGGAGATGGGGTGATAATTTCCCGCAAATGTAATTATGAAAAGAAATTCAACATTTTCGCCATATTTTTATCAAAATGGATAAGGAGAATACTGAGAGATTTAACCACACACATTACGTTGTTAGCCAATTGAACAATAAATCCTCTACACTTATTTTTCCATCGATTCTCACATACTTTCCAAAGCATTGTACATTTGACTTTGTTTTCACAATAATCTGACCATATTACTTGGATTAATCAAATATTAGCACTCTTATGGGACATCAAATCAAATAGATTAAAAACAATTACCACATACCTTAACTGAGATAATTTCAATTCATTCTAAACAAGTCCGTACACATAAAGTGGGATATATATGGACGTAAGAGTACATATAAAGTTGCGGTCCGAATTATCGTTGGATGGCGGAGTTTGGGGAACAATAGGGAGCTTGGGAAACTTGGTTATTTTTGGTTAATCTAACAATTTTAAATTCAAGTAATATTTGATTTCTTTTCTCCATTTAAGATTTTGCCTCCCCGTCTGTTTCCCAATATTTTCTCATAAAATAAAAAAATATGATCGTTATTCATCATATTAAATCATCATATTTAACTTTATATATCTTATGTGGGATCCGTAATAACTATATTTTTCATTCTCATTTTTATATTAACGTGTACCAAACGAGACATTTGTCTCATTAGGGAATTGGAACAAGGACGGTCTTGTCAATATTCACTCGAGTTTTATTCTTCATTTAAAATTGGACCGCATATTAAGGAGCCTAATGGATAAGAGACAGGATCTAGCCCCCACTTTTATCCCTACTTTTTTAAAGTATGTTTGTCTCATTACGGGAGAAATTATAAGGGTATGTTTCATTACATTTATTTTTCATGAAAAATATTAATTTTTCACCCAAATTCCTACTTTAATTGTTTGGTTTCTAATTTTTTTCATGGAAAATATTTTTCAACTTTTGAAAATATGCGTATTTTTCCTTATTTTTAAGGAAAAAAATTTTCTTAGGTAGATGTGGTTTTTACTTTGTACAAAAGAAGGAAAATATTTTTTTTTCTAAATGATATTTTCTATCTCAATCAAATACACTCTATAGTTTTGAATAATATGTTTTTGAGAATATGTGATTAAAATTTGAATTTTTTTTTATTAATTTATGTATAAAATATTTTATTGTGTGAATGTATAATACAGAATGTTACTATAGTAAATAATTTAATTTGTTAAAGAATGCCAAACAGGCCTCACAGAATGCAAAGGATTTCTTTCCACAAAATAACAAACTGTAGTAACGTCTTTTCCGGGCCATGTGTGGAATAAAATATACAAACAATTTCCCAATCTCTATCTACTTTTCTCAGTCACTCAGATCCATTCCTCTCCTCGCCGTCGAGAGCTCCTTCCCAGCTCTCGATAACAATCCGAGGATTATCAATCGTATTACGTTGTACGGAAAATGGGTATTCTTTCATCATTCAATAGAGCCAGCCCCGGAAAAATCGCGTGAAGGATTTGTTCTAGAACTGAAAGAATTTACTAACTGACATGGATACTGCCGCCCAATTAAAGCGCGGGATTTCGCGCCAATTGTCAACAGGATCGTTCAAGAAGAGCGGAAAATTCAGTTTCCAGAGGCAGATTTCAATGGACCCTAAGCGGAATAATTTCCGGTTTAGCTTCGGTAGGCAATCATCCATGGATCCAATTAGGAGAGGCCCATTGGCAGAGGATGATGGATTGACGGTTCCAGAGAATTTGGATTCCACGATGCAGTTGCTGTCAATGGCATGCAAAGGTGACGTCAAGGGTGTGCAGGATTTGCTTGATGAAGGAATTGATGTCAATAGCATTGATTTGGACGGGAGGACTGCTTTGCACATTGCAGCCTGCGAGGGGCATGTTGAGGTTGTCAAGCTTTTGTTGAGTAGGAGGGCGAATATTGATGCCCACGATCGATGGGGCAGCACGGTAGATTTATTTTATTGTTATTAGTCTAATTTTGGTTTATTTGGTTCATCCATTTTGCTTCTTGTAATGTGCATTTGTGTGCTAACTTTGTGAGTTCGTTCCCCTTTTTTTTTGCTCTGTTGAGGACATTATATTGAACAGAATGGGGGCAGCAGTCAATGCTGGATTTTTTTAATGTTGGTATTGTTGATTCCTTTGGTTTTGATCTGTTCAGGATATTTTTTTTATATTGATTAATATTGTGAAATTTTGATGTGATTTAGTCTTGAAAGTCCATTTTTTGTTACATTTGGCTCCTTAATTATGCAGGGATACTATGTTTCTATATGCCTGTTAGTGTATATTCCTATTGTTTTTCTTGTTCTTATCAAAGAAGAATCGTATTTCCTTGTGGTTTTGAGATGTAACATGTTTATGTGTTATGGCTGAGCAATATGTTTACACTTGGTGTAATAATATAGTTTTGAAATGTGAAAAAACTGAAATTTCAATTAAACTGAAGAAATAATTTCAAGTGTTGATTTCTATTGACCAATCTTGGGATTTATTTAAATATCCAGAAACAATGGCGATGATGGAAACTCATAATCCACCTTAAAACACCATATGAATGATTTACCATCTTATTCCTAACTAAGGAAGTTGCCAAACACCTAACATAAGGATTGGTTAGAGTTGGCAATCACGGATTGTTATTGAAACAAAATGAAGATTTGGAAAATGGGTCCTTGGAGAAATTGGCTTCAACCTAATCATCAAGTCATGTGCTTCTATTTGTTAATCATATGTAAACTTGTCGTTTCTGCTTTGCTTTTGCGATAAGGATGATATGGCCGAGGACATAAATCTATAAAGTTTCTTGTATTTGATCCCTTAAATTTCTGGATTGTTCCTTCAGAAAAGGGGAAAGTGGGGCTTGGAAGTGTTTTGTGGATGAAAAAGTAGTATATCTGAGCCTTTGCCATGAAAACAAAGAGATTTTAAATCCACTCAAATGAGTTTAAAAGAAAACCTGCAACCTGGGCCATATATCTGCATAGATCTTGTTTTTCTTTTCATTTCAAGTAGGTCTTCACTGATTGAATTAAAAAAACAACATAAAACAATCTATATGAAACTACCTGGAGGCACTCATTCTTGGGCTAGGTTAGTGAACCTTTTGCACTTTTCCAAAGGACCCCATGTTCTGCTTGGCGGTGACTCGTAAGCCAGACTTTATGTTTTCTTTTGTCTAAAGGGTTACTCTCCTCTTCACATGCTGTAATTTCACATTTGTCAGTTGTAATGACTTCAGGATTAATATATGCTCATGAACATAATTTTAGGAAGTCTGTCAATTCAAAATTTAGGCAATTGAAAAATGGAGTATTGTCACTCCTCAAATCTCCTAGTGGACAAAGTTGGTATCGATGGCTGTTGTAATGGACACTAGTTTATAAACCATATACACCATGCATGATACATGTATCTGCTGGATGATGGACGTGAAGGACTAAGAAAGGTCCTAAGTGTAATGTTTCTTGCTTCCTCTTGTTATTGGGCTGTCAAACCAGTCCCCATCTTTCAAACTCTTGTCATTTTCTTCGTTGTCTTGCACATATGTCTTCGTGTAAAAGTTAATTCATTGTGACAGGCTGCTGCTGATGCAAAGTATTATGGAAATGTTGAAGTTTACAATATTTTGAAGGCCCGAGGGGCTAAAGTTCCTGTAAGTGTGAACATGATCCTCGTTTAGGTTGGGAAGCTTCTTTCTTCTTTCATGACACTCATAGAAGTGTATGCTATGTTCCTAGAAAACCAGAAAGACGCCAATGGTGGTTGCAAATCCTCGTGAAGTTCCAGAATATGAGCTCAGTCCACTTGACATTCAAATCCGGAAAAGCGATGGCATCTCTAAGGTGTGATCTATTTCCTCTTATCTACATATATTTCTTTTTGATGGAAAAACTTTTGAGAGAAATTTCATTTGCTTCTACAAATGCCTTAATCTATTCCTTGCTAAATTCATTTGTTCAAGTTTTCAATTCTAATATGTTATAATGAAACTTTTTACTGCTGAAAGTCAGCTTTGCAATTGTCATTTATATCATTGAAAAGAGACTATGATATCCACAGATTTGCATTTTTATTGTTATATCCACAGATTTGCATTTTTATTGTTACCTTCGCTTCTAATTAATTAGACTGGAATCTGTCTAATATCCATGCCACCCCTGTTACTGTTGTTACTCTCGTAGTGCCCCATCAATTCAACTATGACATTTATATTATTCATTTATTTTTGATAACTTTGGCCAGGGATCATATCAAGTCGCTAAATGGAATGGCACAAAAGTTTCTGTTAAGATACTTGACAAGGAAAGCTATTCAGACCCTGAAAGCATGTATATTCTGAATACCTTCTCTTCAGCTCTTTGTTTGCTGAGAATTCTGAAACAGATTGTTACTTTATGCTTTTATCGTAAATACCAACTGATTAGGTTTGGAGCTTATAAATTAACGTGCGAATAAGATGTTTATGGAGAAAATCTAAAAGAACCATGACTATATTGCATTATTAAATTCTAGCATGCTGCTTAAGTTCTAAAGTCCCCCCTTTGCCTCCAACAACATGCACTTATTACATCAGTGCTAATACGAATAATTTTGGACCTACCAGTTCCGAGAAATCATACATGACTAGTTTTGATTGCAACAGGGGGAGAGTCGGAAGGGGTTAAAAAAATTAGGCTGGGCAAATGTTTATTGAAAAAGAATGTTTCCACGTATTTAAAAATAATAATAAAAAATAAAATAAAATAAAAAATTGCTATTTCAAATTAGTTTTTCCAAGTAAAATTTCTCTCTCCCCCCCCCCCCCCCCCCCCCCCCCCCCCCCCTCTCCCCCCCCCCCCCCCTTCCAACACACCCTTTTGCGTCTAATTGCAGCATTGCGTCCTATGTCATTCTTGTGAGCTCGACATAAGTAATGTACTTTGTCTAATTGTTAGGTGAAAAACCTTTCCATTATCGATTCCTAGAGTGAATTTTAGTTGAATATTATTCATCTTTGTAGAATGGACTCTTCAACTAGGGTAGAGTGTCCTGTGTCTATATCAGAGACGTGTTGAATACGACACTCTTCGGACACTCTGTCATGGTCATTTTTCCTTTTTATCAAAAATAATATATTTTTTTAACTCAAAATTATTATTAAATCACAAATAGGCATTTCTATTTAAAAGATTTCAATAAGAAAAATTAATAACAAGTATAAAACTAAATTTATACTATATAAATGAAGAATTTTAGAGAATTTAATCAATGTTTTGAAGAAGTGTCGTGTCAGGATTTTTTTGAAAAATCGCGTTTCGGCGTGTCTGACACGTGTCTATGTCAATGCTTCATAGTTAATCATTCTATCGGGTTATGTTTGTATAAAAGATATGAAAAATTGATCTATCTTTTTGGAAAAATTCTATGTTATTGCTCGCAAGAACTCAGATTTTCCAAAATCTGTTTCCATTAGTCTATATTTCTGTGTCAATAGCTGTGCATAATGATAGTCCACCGTAGTTATTGATTTCATGGGAATGCATTATCTTTATTATTGGTCTCACAACACCTGAAAGTTAACTCTAAGTCTGTGGTGATAATGAACAAGTCTAACAGCTTATAGAAACTAATTATTTGTGGAACACTGGATTGCAAAGAATATTAGCTTGAATTTGACCGTCCATATTTCAATTATTAATATCAATATGAAATTACATACTAAAATTAGAGTCAGCATAATGCAACGTGCATTTGAATATAAAACTCTCAATATTCACTGATGTATGTAGTGATAAATCCCTAGTCAAGTACATCAAAGGCTCTCGTACCTTTTCCATTTTAGGTACTTGACTTATAATTATAGAATTTGCTTGCTTATAATCAAGTATTTTTCAGAAACTCTAGTGTGAAACTTACCAATGGTTCTGACAAAGAGATAAATTTAAATTTGAGATTTTATTTAGAATATCTGGGTCCTTACAAATCAGAGTGCGGTTAATTAGTAAATTGAAAAGGAGTAAGGTATTTCCAAGTCCCATGCCATTGTAATAATTAATAACACATGTTTTTCTTCTTAAGCAGTTTCTTCTTGATTCCTGTGTAATTCCTGGAGCTGTAAAGTTTGATTTTGTCTTTTGGGATTGTCATGCTAACACATTTCTCAATTACTAGTTTTTGGGTTTGTTTAAGTTTATGGTTTACACATTCTGTATATCTTTTATATGCGTTATGTTGCAGAAATGCTTTCCAGCATGAGTTGACTTTGTTAGAAAAGGTCCGACATCCTAATGTGGTTCAGTTTATTGGTGCTGTCACCCAGAAAATGCCTATGATGATTGTTTTGGAGTATCATTCAAAGGTAATCATCTCTCTCTACATGTGTATATATACACCCCACGGCCACAGGCATGCTCTTATTCTTCTTATTTGGCAAAGCGTGGATATGCATGTGTTTGTGCAAGTTGTAATTGGTTTATGTGGCTAAATTTGTTAAATTTATGGCAAATGCTGACAATCAATCAATTCATGGGAATAAATTTCCAGATTGTCCACTTTTCTTACTTTTCTTTTTGTTTATTCTCTTTTGAAGTTTCTGAGTCGAATATGAAGTGGATTGGTTTCTAGTATCTAATTATTCTTAGCCTGAATTTTTTCTTTGCAATGGTGTTGATTAACCTGAGCATTGAATAGATGTGGCTAAATTTGTTAAATTTATGGCAAATGCTGACAATCAATCAATTCATGGGAATAAATTTCCAGATTGTCCACTTTTCTTACTTTTCTTTTTGTTTATTCTCTTTTGAAGTTTCTGAGTCGAATATGAAGTGGATTGGTTTCTAGTATCTAATTATTCTTAGCCTGAATTTTTTCTTTGCAATGGTGTTGATTAACCTAGCATTGAATAAACTATAAATTCCATATTTGTTTGGCTTTGCTTTGCTCATATATGTTATTAATCTTCAGGGTGACCTAGGTAGCTATCTTCAAAAGAAAGGACGGCTATCTCCATCTAAAGCATTAAGATTTGCTCTTGAAATTGCCAGGTAATATGGTTTTGAAAAAATATATGGAAAATATAAGAAGTTGAATTGCTGTTTATTTTTCATTATTTGCATATGATCCTCCTTTTTTCTTCTTCTGCTGCTGCTTCTTTCTTCTGTTTAGTGTTTGTGTGTTGTTGGGTGCGGGCTGATTCTGTCTAGTTTGTATTCTGATGGTTCGGGCAATTTAACCACCTTGACAGGGGCATGAATTATCTTCATGAATGCAAACCAGACCCAGTTATTCATTGTGATTTAAAGCCAAAGTAAGGAAACTAAATGCTTAAGTTGGTTCTTTTATATAGAAAAAATATATATATATTCTTGAATTCGACTTTATGATTGCTTGCACTTTTTAATATTTGAAGTCTTGGTAAGGTGCCAGAAATATTTTGCTGGATTGTGGAGGGCAGTTGAAGGTTGCTGGATTTGGTGTGCTTAGATTATCCAAAGTTTCAGAGGACAAATTTAAACTGGAGCGTCCTGAAGCCATAGATCGTACAAGTAAGACATGTACACAAAATACTTGTGTAGCATCATACATTTGAGGAGTTCCTTTATATAGTTTGAAGATAAGATATGATATAATTATCGGGCATATGCTAGAGGAATCTGGTTGAATTTACATTTTTCCATCCACTGCTGGAAGAGATTTGGTCCCGAACTGCTGTTTGACCCCAAATTTTTTTCCTTGCTAAATGTAGGTTTGTATGTGGCAACTGAGATTTTTAAAGATGAAATATTTGATAGAAGTGTGGATGTGTACTCTTTTGGTCTTTTACTTTATGAGGTAATATTTTTCATCCTTATAATTTTGTTTGACTATGGAGAAAATTATAATGCAAGCAAGTATATTTCCCTGTCCATAACTTCTCCTGCATTATTATTTTATCAAATATTTCTAAATCTTTTTGAGATGATTTTTCTTTTTCAAATGGTTTACTCTCTCATGTTTGCTTTACTATGTAAAAGAAGCATGTTGATTATTCAACTCTCTTTAGTAAGAAACTCTATAATATACTTTAAGAATGTTATGGAGAATCTTTGTATTCCACTGCAAAAGATAACCCATAGGTCTATTTTTCCTCCTCACTTCACTCCTTTAGATCCGTATTTCTAAATCTTTTTGAGATGATTTTTCTTTTTCAAATGGTTTACTCTCTCATGTTTGCTTTACTATGTAAAAGAAGCATGTTGATTATTCAACTCTCTTTAGTAAGAAACTCTATAATATACTTTAAGAATGTTATGGAGAATCTTTGTACTCCACTGCAAAAGATAACCCGTAAGTCTATTTTTCCTCCTCACTTCCCCCAGTACTCCTTTAGATCCATCATGATACCATTGATTTACAATTTCGCAAGATGTATGATCAACTTCCTGTGTTATGCATATGTCTGTATATATTGATTCAGATGGTGGAGGGCGTGCCACCATTTTCAAAGTCTCCTGAAGAAATTGCTAAGTTGATGACCTTAGATGATAAGAGACTGGCCCTAAAGATGAAATCTAAATCTTTCCCTCCTGATTTAAAAAAGTAAGTCATTCTTTTCTTTTCTTTTTCTTCCAAATTTATCTGTATTTGCTTTCCTTTTTCCTTGTTCAGTTTCTCCATTTTAATCACCGTTGAGATGCAGTGATGTAAATCTCGTGGCAAATTTCTGTGCTTGTTTTTACCTTTTGTTTTGTATACTGTAATTCTCTCTAGATGATAAGAGACTGGCCCTAAAGATGAAATCTAAATCTTTCCCTCCTGATTTAAAAAAGTAAGTCATTCTTTTCTTTTCTTTTTCTTCCAAATTTATCTGTATTTGCTTTCCTTTTTCCTTGTTCAGTTTCTCCATTTTAATCACCGTTGAGATGCAGTGATGTAAATCTCGTGGCAAATTTCTGTGCTTGTTTTTACCTTTGTTTTGTGTACTGTAATTCTCTCTTCTATATAAAATTATGCTTCTATATCAGAAAAGATGTTAAGCGAATCATGCTTTAAGTTTGAAGATTTTTCTCCAGTTACGGTTTCGTGAGATAATTTACTTTTTCAATCTGCATGTGGTCTTTAGGTATATTTCAGTAGAAGTGACTGAATTCTGGATAGTGAACTGTATTTTACTCAAATTGGAATTGTTTATCTCCAGGAGGTTTTCAGTAATAAGATAACTGATATTTTAAATGTTCAATATACTTTGTTACTATAACTACTTTATTTCCCTTCTTCACCTTTCCCAAACAAAGTATTCTTTTTTTCTTTTTTCTTTTTTTTTTTGCTCTATGGTTTTGATTGACTTTATAGCTTTAGTAACTGTAGAAGTGACTGAATTCTGGATAGTGAACTGTATTTTACTCAAATTGGAATTGTTTATCTCCAGGAGGTTTTCAGTAATAAGATAACTGATATTTTAAATGTTCAATATACTTTGTTACTATAACTACTTTATCTCCCTTCTTCACCTTTCCCAAACAAAGTATTCTTTTTTTTTTTTTGCTCTATGGTTTTGATTGACTTTATAGCTTTAGTAACTTTTTTTCCCCCTGATTACTTGTGCTACATACCTAGGTTGATCGAAGAATGTTGCCATCCGGATTGTGTTGGACGTCCAACATTTTCAGAGATCATTGTCCGTTTGGAAAAAGTTGTTGTGAAATGCTCCAAACATGGATGGTGGAAAGATGCTTTCAAGCTCCCTTGGTATGCCTCTGTAAAAAATTTTCTCCTGTTATGTCTTTCTTCAGTGAAGGACAGCATTTGCTGATATAAATCACCTTTTGCCGTAATGTTACGTGGGGTGAATCTTGTAAGAATTTTAGTGAATTTTGATGATTCTATAAAAATTGGTACAGAATCTTTAGATTTATGGACCGAAGGTGGAAAATTAAAGTTTTATTCTCATATATAATGCAGTATATAGTCATATTTCTGTTATTTTCAGCTTTCGGTGCAATTATATGAAATATTGACGTTTGTGCAGGAAATGAAAGATGCAGTCAAGAGAAGACATGCATGTTAACAACTTGTGAGTCAGATCTTAAAGTATACTGTGGTCTACCTGTGAATAGAATGAGATTGGTTCTTATAAGTGTGTACCTGTTGAAAATTCACTTTTATGCCTCGGACTTGTACTTTGGTAATATCATATGATTGTGAAACAAGTGGGACATTGTAAAAAAGCTCTCTCTCTCTCTCTCTCTCACATTGTTACATTTGTTAATTTTATAGTAGTAATTTTTATCTTTCTTTCTGATTCTATCTGTATAGTTACATTTGTATAGACCTAATAGATGTCACCTTCATCAGAAATTGTCTCGATATCGATGAGATTGCTGATGGTTGTGGCTTGCATTTGTAGGGATAACTGGTGGAAAGAGGGGTGATTACTAGTGTCACACCTTCGAATGCCTTTGGTGATTAGGCTTTTGCATAATTCTAGCCTTGCAGAGGAAAAGGGAGTGCTAGAGTATTGTGAGTTTTGTTTGGCATCATTTTTATTCACACATTTTGTAGAATTCGTAACTATCCATAATTATTACCCACTTATTAATTGTACATTCTATAAGACTCGCGAAATCTGCTCCACAAGTTTTGCTTAAATTATAATCTCAGCCTTGCCAAACATATGCATTATGTACTCAAAACACATACAATTTTGCATGGTCTTACCAAATACGCCCTTATTTGGTGAATATTAAAATCAGATTTTAATAAATGTTGATGAAATATATAGTTGAAAAGTTGTGTGTCCTATTAAATACATGGTCAAAATTAATTGTTAATTTTGACTCTATTATATATAACATTACTATTGACGAATCACATATGAACCCATTACATGGATTATGTTAGAAAACCAACGAACTGTACCTATCCATGCCCGACAAGATTGTTGTTATTGTGCGCATCGAATGTGGGCATCATATGCGAGTATTCGAATTGTATCGTACTCAAAAAGTCTCCTGTGTGAGCTTAAATTGAGCTTGCTGATCTTATGGGCGGAAGGCTCGTCTGGAAGTTCTTGCACCATGGGTGTCGCATAGTCCGTCTGACTTCTAAATTTTATTGATAATATGATACTCCTTCCGTCCTATTCATATAAACTAAATTTCCTTATTTCCTTGTTTCAATTGTGTAGTCATGTCTTTTTATTGCGTATGTTTTGTTTTGTTTTGTTCGTTTACTAAATATACCCTTATTTAATTTGTCTAATTATAACCAATTTTTCCCGCTTAATCTTGAAATTGTACAAATATAAATAAAAGAAAATCAAGAAAGTTGGCAAAAATTGTTTTTTCAATAACATTGAATAAGATTTTTTTTAATCCGTGTAAAAAACAAAGTCAGCCCATATAAATAGGACGGAGGGAGTAATAAATAAGGAATAGATAGATCATTTTATATCTGTGGCAAAAATAGTACACTTTTACTAAAATAGTGCTTAAAAGTTATAGAACAATTAACAGAACGCGGTAAACAAGATGCAAAAAGATACATTGGTGAAGCAAAAAATTAATATAATTCTATGCAATATAAGACATTAATATCGATTCGATCATAATAAAGTCTTATCTATGTAATCGTTAAAAATTTGTGAATAAATCTTCTCAAACAGAGCCCCCACCAAAATAGGGCCTATGTGGCCCTGTTTATATAGAATTGCTCAAAATATGTCTATATGTCCTTGTTTGGGTTCCATTTTCCAAAAAATGGATTTTTTTCAAAATTCATTTTCAATCGTACATTATTTTGTAAAATAATGTTACACATAAATCTTAAATTTTTTCTTACTTTTTAACCGTACATTCTTTAAAAAATTATTATTTCAAAATACATTTTTGTTCAAAATCTCATTTTTATAAAGACCAAACAAGGGCTATATAAACGAGGAAAAGTTTGGATCAAGAAAAAAATTAAAATAAAATACTAATAGGTATTTATTTATAATAAATTTACGCTTTAAATTAATATATGTACAAACAATTTTGAAAATGAAAAATTGATTTTTCCATTACACCATTAACAAATTTTAGGCCATGTTACTTTATGAAATAATTCTATAATAAATTTTATTTAAATTTTTGTAAGAAATAATGACAAATATGGACCCATGAGACGAGTCAACTCGTGTTAGGGACCGAGTAAAGCCCGTGGGTTGACAAGCCGAGTAACAACCCTAGCTGGATGAGTTGAGTCCTGCTCATATCCACATTCAACACATCCATTTTCTTACCTTCTTTATTCACACAGTTTTATGTGCTTTTGTTGTATGTATCTCATTCTCTCTCTCTTCATCCACCAAAACCCTTGTGAGGTGTGATTTGGCTACTCGACTCTCCCAAAATCTTTTCAATTCTCAAAATTTCAGGTAAAAGGCAGACACGATGGTGGAAAATAGTGTCCAATGGAAGACCCATACTCAACAGAACAATATTTGGATAATAATCTTTGCAATTCAACAAACTAAACTTCAACAGAATCCACATAGAGCCATGTTAAAGTTTGATGCATGTAAGCATACTAACCAAAAGCACAAAACCCAATCAAAACTACAACCAACAAGATTCTGGACCAACTAATAACCATCCAACAGCCAGCTCATCTACCAGTTCCAGATTCTAATCCTCTGGTGATGTGCCTGAAGTAGCATTGTCTTTTTGAATGGAAGATGGCCCCAAACCTCTTAGATTCAAGTTTCTGGCTTGAGCCTGTGGCTGCATTGAATATTGTTGCTGCCCATTCTGAGAATGTATATGGAGCTGTTGAAATTGTTGAACAGTTAACAATGTAGCCATATCGTCATGGTCGGGATGCTGGCTGGCTCCATAAGATGCAGGAAGATTCATCATAGGTCCACTATTTTGAATTGTTTGACCCATCTGCACTTCCGGATGCTGGACCTCTTCCTTTACTGCTTCATCCAATGGTGTGTTTTTAAGAAGAAAATAAGGGTGGAAAACATCATTTAGCAGTTTTTATGGAGTCTACCAGGGAAAAATAAATAAAAAATAAAACAAAACAAAATCAACGTTCTCGAGAAAGGCTAAGAATTGAATTCCGTTGCATTCAATGCATTGACGAAGTACAAATCGTTCACCTATTGAATGACTTCAATATCACTTCGAAGGATGATGCCCTAGTAAATAATCTAAAACCTACCTTTGAGTAAGTTGGCCAACTATAAAATCATGTCTGCATGTTTGTATTTTAAACACAGGATGTTCGAAATCACATTGTTCTTTACTTGCAGCCCAGTTTCGAAAGCTGCAGTAGGCATCACCAACACTCATTGGATATCTACTTTTAGGAACAATTTAAAAAGTTCAAATGAGAGAGTCGTCAAAAGTGTGAAAGTTGAAACAGCCTAGTTCTACACTCTGAAGTCAGTGTCATCTCAAGTCTGAACCTTTTACTTTCAATTTTTCTTCCATTCCTTTTTTCTTTTTTTAATTTATTTTGGGAGAAGCCAAAGAGTGGTGAAGAAGATGATAAGGAAGAATGGAACCAAAACCATCCTGCAAAGATAGCTAAGGATAGACTGTTACCGTCTATTAAGTGCACTTGTCGTTCCAATGTTTGCAACTCCAATTTCAGTTCACTGTTTTGAGCAGTAAGGTCACCTGTATCTTTCTGTTTGGGAGAAGCAAAGAATAGGTAATTACATAACATCATTCTTGTATTTATAAATAGAGTGCATAATAATAGTGAATTGAAAGGGGAGAAATGCAAGTAGTAGAAAAATCAGTTCTTGAGGCCAAGCACTATGACCTATAAACTACATCTTTTCCCTTATTGGTATGCCTTATTATTGTATTTTTTTCCTCCTATAAAACATCAAGTGCTATCTATAACATGGGAGGGAGGGAAAAACAACCGCTCACTACCAGAGTATATGACAACCTCCTGGTAGCAGAGTCCTAGACTCCTGGAGGATAAAAATGCCGTTCTAAATCAGTCAAGGACCAATAGAGGAGGTAGTTTTCGTTTCCTTTTTCTTTCTTTCATGTCCTGTTAGTTTTTTGGTCTGTTTGCATGTGCCTGCATGGGGGGGGGGGGGGGGGGAAGGGGGG